>NW_024043948.1:0-14683 GCF_014851395.1 Micropterus salmoides
ATAAACTCACAGACTGTGTTATAGTTGTTGTTGTTGTTACTAATAAACTGACAGACTGGGTTGTTGTTGTCGTTGCTCTTGCAGTTGTTGTGTCTCTTGAGCTTCTGGCTACTGCTGCGTCAGGCGCTGACTGAGAAGAAAGACAGACAAGAAGACCGGCAACTGTCTACCATCACTGTCCACATGGAAGGTAAGACACCTGTCTTACTGACCAGGCACCTGTCTTTCTGATGGTCACCTGTCTGTCTGATGGTCACCTGTCTGTTTTCTTGTGTCCTCCAGTGGAGCAGAGGACAGACAAAGATCTGCAGGAAATAAAGGGGGAGGTGTCCTACGAGGAGATACTGCCCCTGCAGACAGGAGGAGGAGTTAAGATGGGGGCTTTGGCTGCTGTGGTTACCAAGATGTTTGTTAAATACTGGATCTACGTCTGTGGAATGATGTTCTTCTTTGTTAGTTTTGAGGGTAAAATTGTCCTCTACAAAGTCATCTACATGGTCATGTTCCTCTGCTGCGTCGCCCTCTACCAGGTAACACTGCAGGTTCACTGTTATTCATATAACGCCACTTCATTACACTGCAGGTTCACTATTATTCATATAACGCCACATCATTACACTGCAGGTTCACTATTATTCATATACGCCACTTCATTACACTGCAGGTTCACTATTATTCAAGTAACGCCACGTGATAACATTTCAGGTTCACTATTGTTGATATAATGCCACTATTATTATAATGCCATTTCATAACACTGCAGGTTCATTATTAGTCATATAACGCCACATCATTACACTGCAGGTTCACTATTATTTATATAACGCCACTTCATTACACTGCAGGTTCACTATTATTCAAGTAACGCCACGTGATAACATTTCAGGTTCACTATTGTTGATATAATGCCACTATTATTATAATGCCACTTCATAACACTGCAGGTTCACTATTATTCTATAACGCCACTTCATAACACTGCAGGTTCACTATTATTCGGTGTTCGAGCAGGAGAGACAGTGCTGTGTGAATCTGTGCGCAGCACTCTGCAGTCAACTACCATTTTAAATAGGCCTAGTAAAAAAAAAAATCACATAGCAATATATGGCGGTCGGCGATGATACTGTGGCGGGCTGCCACAAACAAATCAATGTATGGGAAACACCGACTTGCTCCGGATCGTTAGGCGCAGTGTGAGCGCAGGCCAGCGCGAGAGTGGACAATCGTGCTCAGGCACGGTACAAGACAGCCGGGCCTAGTGTGAGTACGCCCTAAAGTTCTAAAACGCTCTCCGGAGTTTTAAAACAAAAATGGGGTCAGCAGCGTTTTCAAACTTTTCCCTTTTAAGTCTTCATTTTTGCAGTTTTAGTCTGGACGGGAGGTGCAACGCAGCAGAAGGTCTCTGTTTTAAAACGCAAATGCAGTAGTGTGGATGGGCCTGAATCTGTTTGTGTCCGGGGTGGGAGGGGTCGGCCACAATCTTTCCTGCTCACCTCAGAGTCCTGGAGGGGTACAGATCCTGAAACGTACAGGTCCTGGAGGGGTACAGGAAGACTGCAGCCAGTCAACTTCTCAGCAGTTTTATATTTTAATTCTAAGGTTTGAATATTCTCAAGAATAAGATGATTCAGATTTTGAGTTTTGAAACTCAGGACTGTCTGGAATGATGAGGTGTCAGATTGTTCTGGAAAACACAACAGAGGAGAAGTGACCTGATTTACAGCATCTACCTGCCTGTCTCTACTTATCTGTCTCTCTACCTGTCTGTCTCTACCTGTCTATCTCTCTACCTGTCTGTCTCTCTACCTGCCTGTCTCTTTACCTGCCTGTCTCCACCTGTCTGTCTCTCTACCTGTCTGTCTCTCTACCTGCCTGTCTCTACTTGTCTGTCTCTCTGCCTGTCTGTCTCTACCTGTCTGTCTCTCTACCTGTCTGTCTCTCTACCTGCCTGTCTCTTTACCTGCCTGTCTCTACTTGTCTGTCTCTCTACCTGTCTGTCTCTACCTGTCTATCTCTCTACCTGTCTGTCTCTCTACCTGCCTGTCTCTACCTGTCTGTCTCTCTACCTGTCTGTCTCTACCTGTCTATCTCTCTACCTGTCTGTCTCTCTACCTGCCTGTCTCTTTACCTGCCTGTCTCTACTTGTCTGTCTCTCTACCTGCCTGTCTCTACCTGTCTGTCTCTCTACCTGTCTGTCTCTCTACCTGTCTGTCTCTCTAGCTGCCTGTCTCTCTACCTGCCTATCTCTACTTGTCTGTCTCTCTACCTGTCTGTCTCTCTAGCTGCCTGTCTCTTTACCTGCCTGTCTCTACTTGTCTGTCTCTCTACCTGTCTATCTCTCTACCTGTCTGTCTCTCTACCTGCCTGTCTCTTTACCTCGACCTGTCTGTCTCTACCTGTTGGTTTCTACGTGTCTGTCTCTCTACCTGTCTGTCTCTTTACCTGTCTGTCTCTACTTGTCTGTCTCTCTACCTGTCTGTCTCTCTACCTGCCTGTCTCTCTACCTGTCTGTCTCTACCTGTCTGTCTCTTTACCTGTCTGTATCTCTACCTGCCTGTCTCTTTACCTCGACCTGTCTGTCTCTACCTGTTGGTTTCTACCTGTCTATCTCTCTACCTGTCTGTCTCTTTACCTGTCTGTCTCTCTACCTGCCTGTTTCTTTACGATACTGAACCTCGAATTGCCCCTGGCGGCTGTTCCGCCAGTGTATGAGTGAGTGTTAGTTTCCGTTTGAGCACTTAGACTCAGTGTATGATGTGTGTGACTGGTGAATGCAGATGTAGTGTAAAGCACTTTGAGTGGTCGAAAAGACTAGAAAGGCGCTATACAAGTACGGAGCATTTACATTTACATTTACTTTACCTCGACTTGTCTGTCTCTACCTGTTGGTTTCTACCTGTCTATCTCTCTACCTGCCTGTCTCTACTTTTCTGTCTCTCTACCTGTCTGTCTCTCTACCTGCCTGTTTCTTTACCTCGACCTATCTGTCTCTACCTGTCTATCTCTCTACCTGCCTGTCTGTACCTGTCTGTCTCTCTACCTGTCTGTCTCTCTACCTGCCTGTTTCTTTACCTCGACCTATCTGTCTCTACCTGTCTGTCTCTCTACCTGTTGGTTTCTACCTGTCTATCTCTCTACCTGCCTGTCTGTACCTGTCTGTCTCTCTACCTGTCTGTCTCTCTACCTGCCTGTTTCTTTACCTCGACCTGTCTGTCTCTACCTGTTGGTTTCTACCTGTCTATCTCTCTACCTGCCTGTCTCTACTTGTCTGTCTCTCTACCTGTTGGTTTCTACGTGTCTATCTCTCTACCTGCCTGTCTCTACCTGTCTGTCTCTCTACCTGTCTGTCTCTCTACCTGCCTGTTTCTTTACCTCGACCTGTCTGTCTCTACCTGTTGGTTTCTACCTGTCTATCTCTCTACCTGCCTGTCTCTACTTGTCTGTCTCTCTACCTGTTGGTTTCTACGTGTCTATCTCTCTACCTGCCTGTCTCTACCTGTCTGTCTCTCTACCTGTCTATCTCTCTACCTGTCTGTCTCTCTATCTGTCTGTCTCTCTACCTGCCTGTCTCTTTACCTCGACTTGTCTGTCTCTACCTGTTGGTTTCTACTTGTCTGTCTCTCTACCTGCCTGTCTCTCTACCTGCCTGTCTCTTTACCTTGACCTATCTGTCTCTACCTGTCTGTCTCTACCTGTCTATTTCTCCACCTGTCTGTCTCTTTACCTGTCTGTCTCTCTTCCTGTCTGTCTCTCTACCTGTCTGTCTCTCTACCTGTCTGTCTCTTTACCTGTCTGTCTCTCTACCTGCCTGTTTCTTTACCTTGACCTGTCTGTCTCTACCTGTTGGTTTCTACCTGTCTATTTCTCTACATGTCTGTCTCTTTACCTGTCTGTCTCTCTACCTGCCTCTCTCTTTACCTCGACCTGTCTGTCTCTACCTGTTGGTTTTCTACCTGTCTATTTCTCTACCTGTCTGTCCCTTTACCTGTCTGTCTCTTTACCTCGACCTATCTGTCTCTACCTGTTGGTTTCTACCTGTCTATTTCTCTACCTGTCTGTCTCTTTACCTCGACCTGTCTGTCTCTACCTGTTGGTTTCTACGTGTCTATCTCTCTACCTGCCTGTCTCTACCTGTCTGTCTCTCTACCTGTCTGTCTCTCTACCTGTCTGTCTCTCTACCTGCCTGTTTCTTTACCTCGACCTGTCTGTCTCTACCTGTTGGTTTCTACCTGTCTATCTCTCTACCTGCCTGTCTCTACTTGTCTGTCTCTCTACCTGTTGGTTTCTACGTGTCTATCTCTCTACCTGCCTGTCTCTACCTGTCTGTCTCTCTACCTGTCTATCTCTCTACCTGTCTGTCTCTCTATCTGTCTGTCTCTCTACCTGCCTGTCTCTCTACCTGTCTTTCTCTACCTGTCTGTCTCTCTACCTGCCTGTCTCTTTACCTCGACCTGTCTGTCTCTACCTGTTGGTTTCTACGTGTCTATCTCTCTACCTGTCTGTCTCTCTATCTGTCTGTCTCTCTACCTGCCTGTCTCTTTACCTCGACTTGTCTGTCTCTACCTGTTGGTTTCTACTTGTCTGTCTCTCTACCTGCCTGTCTCTCTACCTGCCTGTCTCTTTACCTTGACCTATCTGTCTCTACCTGTCTGTCTCTACCTGTCTATTTCTCCACCTGTCTGTCTCTTTACCTGTCTGTCTCTCTTCCTGTCTGTCTCTCTACCTGTCTGTCTCTCTACCTGTCTGTCTCTTTACCTGTCTGTCTCTCTACCTGCCTGTTTCTTTACCTTGACCTGTCTGTCTCTACCTGTTGGTTTCTACCTGTCTATTTCTCTACATGTCTGTCTCTTTACCTGTCTGTCTCTCTACCTGCCTCTCTCTTTACCTCGACCTGTCTGTCTCTACCTGTTGGTTTCTACCTGTCTATTTCTCTACCTGTCTGTCCCTTTACCTGTCTGTCTCTTTACCTCGACCTATCTGTCTCTACCTGTTGGTTTCTACCTGTCTATTTCTCTACCTGTCTGTCTCTTTACCTCGACCTGTCTGTCTCTACCTGTTGGTTTCTACCTGTCTATTTCTCTACCTGTCTGTCTCTTTACCTGTCTGTCTCTTTACCTGTCTGTGTCTCTGCCTGTCTGGCTCTCTGTAGTTGAACTACGAGCGTTGGCGTGCCTTGCTCAGGGGTTTCTGGGTAGCTGTGGTGGTTTACTCCATGCTGGTTCTCATCCTGGTCTACACCTTCCAGTTCCCCTCGTCCCCCTACACCTGGAGCTACTACACTGGACTCAGCACTCACAGGTACACACAGGTACACACGGGCAGGTGACATTGATACTTAATAGATTTTATTGCTTATAAACTTGAGCCATCATCACCATTACACAGGAACAGACTGAAGGGCTCAGGTGTCCTCAGTCTCTCTTCAGCTGTTTGGTTTTCCAAGGAGGGTTAAATCAACACCTCATCAAATAGGCTTCTTTAGTCTTTGTGGTCGACGGAGTCACCTGATGTGAACGTCTCTCAGATTTAGTTTCACAATAACTTTAACTCTGTAATATTAAAACATAATGTTTTAATTAGCATCAATATTTACTTAATAATAACATATTCTTAGTATTATTATACGTATTACGAATAATGAATAAAAGAATTGAACTTGGGGGCAGCTGTGGCTCAGGAGATAGAGCGGGATGGCCGTTAATCGGAAGGTCGGCGGTTCGATCCCTGGCTCCCCTGGTTGCGTGTCAAAGTGTCCTTGGCAAGATACTGAACCCCGAATTGCCCCTGGCGGCTGTTCACCAGTGTATGAGTGAGTGTGAATGTTAGTTTCCGTTTGAGCACTTAGGCTCAGTGTATGATTGTGTGTGACTGGTGAATGCAGATTAGTGAAAAGCGCTTTGAGTGGTCGAAAGACTAGAAAGGCGCTATACAAGTACGGAGCATTTAACTAATTATAACTGCTATGTCTCTAACCCTGTCTCTCCAGGCTGGAGGATGTTGGCTTGGAGAAGTTCTCAGTTCCTGTTCTCTTTACTAAGATCTTCATCCCTGCTGCGTTCCTATTGGTACTCATTCCTACAGAACATCAAAGTTTTTTCCATCACGTTCACTCTTTTCCTTTTTCTCTTCTCTCTCAACCTTGTTCTGCAAGAGCTGACTAAATGTTGTTCTGCAGGTGTGCATCGTACACCTGCATTACTTCCACGAGCCGTTCCTGCAGCTGACCGACCTGAAGACTGTGGTGGACACTCACAACAGCACCATCACCAGGTAACACGCACACATCTACCTGCAGCTCAGAGCCCAGCTGGAAGAAAGAATTGTCATTTTCAGGTTCATACTAGGATTTATGGTTTCTGCTATAAATGTTTGCATGCTTCGGTGTTTCAAAAACACATTATTTTTTCATTGGTGCTTCAGCTACTCTTTGCACCCTCTGTCTGAAACCTCAGTTTTAGCTCCTGTCTCTTTAAGCCCCCCCCCTTAAAGCCCACTTGCTCCTGATTGGCCAACTTCCCCGAGCACAGCAGAGGATGAATAAAGTCCTGCTATACGAGACTAGGCCTCACTGATTACTGCAGGAAAAAAAAACTTTCTGACTTTATTCTCTGGTTTTACTGAAACTGGATCAGGTTTTCCCTCTGATGTCCTGCAGCTGCTGCTAGCTACTCACTTAGCCGTGCAGCTAGCCGTCCTATTGCTAATTCTGCTTGGACCGGAAGCTTAGTGCTCCCCCACAGTGCTGGACTGGGACAAAAATTCGGCCAGGGCATTTTTGGTCTAGGCGACCTACCACAATCAATCGGTCACCCCTCACCAATACACACCATCCTTGCATATATAATATGTGTACCTACTGTAATATTCCCCAAAACCACCATAAAGCTGAAAGAAGTGCCGTGGATCAGTCTACTCATTTGCATTTACTGACTCCCTGGTGATCAGAGGTGGCCGTGGAGTACACAACTCATACTCAAGTACAAGTAATTGTCAAAGAGAAAAACTGTGCTGGAAGTCAAAGTATCATTTCAAATTATTATTAGGTCTATAATTCCCTGCCAAAGCTGGACAGCTTCAATAAAAACATTCTGGGAATGAGCAAATAGCTGTTTATTCACTGAAAGCATGGAGCAGATGAGAAAACATGTCGGACACTTTGTTGCCTGTAGGCCACACACTGGCATCAAGGGAGCCATTAGTCTAATAATCATGATACATAGGGGCCTGGGGCCTAGGGCCCTCGCAGCAGCGTGGGCTTAGGATAACCTCACCTAGTCATTAGAGTAGTTAGAAGCAATGACTGCATTAGGGAACTTTAGCTCCAACAAACAATGACATGTAGCTTATGCTGTGCTATATGAGCGATCACCAGCAGTACGTGACGGCCTTTCTAAATGACTCGATCATATTATTATCACTGACCTTAAATTACGTGATAATCATCATCTAGCTAGCTCTGTGAGCTCATATGACCGCTTACGTAATTCTGTCCTTCCGATTAAAGCTCTCAGATGACTGGACAAAGACCTTTAGAAGTCTTGAACTAGTCCCCAGATCTCTGCGACTAGTCCCCAGACGCTGCCACTAGTCCCCAGACGCTGCCACTAGTCCCCAGACGCTGCGACTAGTCCCCAGATCTCTGCGACTAGTCCCCAGACGCTGCCACTAGTCCCCAGACGCTGCCACTAGTCCCCAGATCTCTGTGACTAGTCCCCAGACGCTGCCACTAGTCCCCAGACGCTGCCACTAGTCCCCAGACGCTGCCACTAGTCCCCAGACGCTGCCACTAGTCCCCAGACCTCTGTGACTAGTCCCCAGACGCTGCCACTAGTCCCCAGACGCTGCCACTAGTCCCCAGATCTCTGCGACTAGTCCCCAGACGCTGCCACTAGTCCCCAGATCTCTGCGACTAGTCCCCAGACGCTGCCACTAGTCCCAAGATCTCTGCGACTAGTCCCCAGACGCTGCGACTAGTCCCAAGATCTCTGCGACTAGTCCCCAGACGCTGCGACTAGTCCCCAGATCTCTGCGACTAGTCCCCAGATCTCTGCGACTAGTCCCCAGATCTCTGCGACTAGTCCCCAGACGCTGCGACTAGTCCCCAGATCTCTGCGACTAGTCCCCAGATCTCTGCGACTAGTCCCCCGATCTCTGCGACTAGTCCCCAGACGCTGCGACTAGTCCCCAGATCTCTGCGACTAGTCCCCAGATCTCTGCGACTAGTCCCCCGATCTCTGCGATTAGTCCCCAGATCTCTGCGACTAGTCCCCAGACGCTGCAACTAGTCCCAAGATCTTTGCGACTAGTCCCCCGATCTCTGCGACTAGTCCCCAGATCTCTGCGACTAGTCCCCAGATGCTGCGACTAGTCCCCAGACACTGCAACTAGTCCCAAGATCTCTGCGACTAGTCCCCCGATCTCTGCGACTAGTCCCCAGATCTCTGCGACTAGTCCCCAGACGCTGCGACTAGTCCCCAGACCGCTGGAGGAGGAAGGAGGTTACCTGTGCCCCTGTTTCTCTGTGCAGATTGGTCCACTCTGATGGCAGCCTGTTCGACCTGTCGGTCGGTGGAACTAGTCAGTTGCTCCAGGAGGAAGAGAAGATAGGAGGACAGGGGGAGAGAGAGGAAGAGACAGAGGAGAAGGAAGAGGAATACCCCTGTGTGTTTGACAAGGAAACCCTGTCTGACCATATAGCAGGTAAACGTAGCATCATGATCACACCTGTTACAGAATAGTTGAGTTTCAAACCAGCAGCAGACTCCTGGTCTCTCCTCCTCAGTGCTGGTCTCCTGGAGGTTGGTGGTGGATCGTCTCTCTGTTTTGTTCCTCCGCCTGCTCCTGTCTCTGCAGCGACTGCAGCACCTCCTCTGGTGGCTCCTAGAACTACACATCATCAAGATAGTCTCCTCCTACATCATCTGGGTCTCTGTGAAGGAGGTCAGAGTCTGGTCTACCTGATGATCTCTCTGTCTTTCTGTTTGTCTCTCTGTCTGACTCTCTGCAGGTGTGTCTATTGAACCTGTCTCTCTCTGAAGGTGTGATTGTTGCATCTCTCTCTCTCTCTCTGCAGGTGTGTCTGAACCTGTCTCTCTCTCTCTCTGAAGGTGTGATTGTTGCATCTGTCTCTCTCTGAAGGTGTGATTGTTGCATCTCTCTCTCTCTGAAGGTGTGTTTGTTGCATCTGTCTCTCTCTGAAGGTGTGATTGTTGCATCTCTCTCTCTGAAGGTGTGATTGTTGCATCTGTCTCTCTCTCTCTCTCTGAAGGTGTGATTGTTGCATCTGTCTCTCTGAAGGTGTGATTGTTGCATCTGTCTCTCTGAAGGTGTGATTGTTGCATCTCTCTCTCTCTGAAGGTGTGATTGTTTCATCTGTCTCTCTCTGAAGGTGTGATTGTTGCATCTCTCTCTCTCTCTGAAGGTGTGATTGTTGCATCTCTCTCTCTCCCTGAAGGTGTGATTGTTGCATCTGTCTCTCTCTCTCTCTCTGAAGGTGTGATTGTTGCCTCTCTCTCTCTCTCTCTCTGAAGGTGTGATTGTTGCATCTGTCTCTCTCTCTCTCTCTGAAGGTGTGATTGTTACCTCTCTCTGAAGGTGTGATTGTTGCATCTGTCTCTCTCTGAAGGTGTGATTGTTGCCTCTCTCTCTCTCTCTGAAGGTGTGATTGTTGCCTCTCTCTCTCTCTGAAGGTGTGATTGTTGCATCTCTCTCTCTCTCTGCAGGTTTGTGTATTTAACCTGGTGTTTGTGCTGTATGTGGGCGTGGCATTGCCCTGCAGGGCATGGCGCCCCCTGCTCTCAGGCATCTGTACAGTTTGGATCTGTGTGGTGACCGTCTGTAAGATGTTGTACCAACTTAGCGTCGTCCAGCCAAGCCGATACTCCTCCAATTGCACCGTGGTAAGAATGGCGACAATATCACACCTGTCTGTCTCTCCGCCACTGTTATATCTGTCTGTCTGTCTTTCTCTAAGACAAGTCCATCTGTCCAAGACAGCAGTTTATAAAGACAGACACTCTGGGGCCCCCCTCAGCAAAAATAATGACCCCTCCCTACACCCCACGGGCAGAGGTGTAAAGTACAAATACTTTGTTACTGCACTTAAGTATTTTTTTCCAGATTTGTACTTGAGTATTTCAGGTTGTTTCAACTTTTACTTTCACTTCGCCAAATAACTCCGATACATTCTGCACGAGACCTCGTTACTCAGCCCCAAAAAAGAGAGAAAAGCCTGCAGCCACCTGAGTGGAGCAGTGGAATAAATATGAGGACTGGGCGCTAAGCAGCTGATGCGACACCGGCATGCGCAGTGATATTAACATTGACATTTTCACTGCAAAGGAGACATTGACTTACATCAGTTCCCTTGATAGCCTTGACAGCCTTGATATGCTGCTTCAAGTTTGGAGTGTTTTTCCAAAAATCTTCTAACCACATCAGTGTGCGAACTCTACATAGCTTTTGGGGAGCTCAGTTTTAAATGTCAAAGTTTTACAGTTTAGAAGCGAGTGAAGTTTAAAGGTCAGGAGTCACGCAGCCATTCTACTTATTTAGATACGGCAGGAGGGGGGGGCAGAGTCCACCAGGCTGCAGGCCGGACCACCAGGATACTCACAGCCAAATAACAGGGTCCTCAGCAGACCAGGAAAACAGGCTGCAGATGTGGATAAGAAGGGCAGCAGAGATCTGATCCAAATGTGCATTAACTGTTGGATATTCCACTTAGCTAGCAAAAGTTTTTATTAAGAGAAAGGACATCATGAGTTTGCAGTTACGTATTAAGAAGGGCAGTGCCAAGCTTTCTAAATAAAAACAAGAATAACAGAAACTATTTAAATGGATATGGTTGTGTTTCTTCTGTCCACTGTTCCACATTTTAACAAGAGAACACCTGGTATTGATAGAACACACAGGCAAGTTGTTGATGATAACAACAAATGATTTCTGTCTGTCACGTTATATTTTAAAATGGCTTATATCTGAAAAGTGTTTCTTTCGTCCGGTTTGTTTCGGCTCTCCCCTCATAATTTTATTGTCATATGTAGCCATGTTGCTACAGTTCCGCTGTGGCTGTGTTTGCGACCTGACCTTTCTTTTCTCCGTGAGAGGGAAGAGTTTAGAATGTTGTGTGGCGCTGCGGGGAGCCGCTAGCTGCAGTAGCAGGCCTACAGGGATCACGCGTAATATTCATCCAGCCAGAGGGATGTCAATATTTTAGAAACCTCCTGAGCATACTGTGTGTGCATCACCAGAGTTCCCTTCCTCCACAGTAACGTTTTCCTCGCGCACCAGGCATCGCCCCTGTAGGCCAGCGTTCACAGCACAGGGAGAAGAACACACAGCTGAAAAGTGAAAATTTAGAGGGAGAAACTATGGGCCAGAATATTTGGTCTCCTCATTATACTGACAAAAAGAAAGAGAGATTTTATTAACGTTTTTATTTTATGAATTACATTTTAGTATGTCATGTTTCGGCAACAATATTGCATGTTAATACAGTCACAGTCTCGTCTTGTTTTAGTCAGGGAAAAAGTTTTGTTTCATCTGACGAAAGTAACACTACAGCAGAAAATAGTCGTGTTGGGTTCATGTGCAGCTGCAGAGAATCTGTCGTGCTAACCAGGTGAAGGTTCTCAGGCAGGTTCTGCAGCATCTCTTCTCTGCATCACACAGTATCTTTGTCTCACCTTTCTTTGAACAATATCATACCTGTCTGTCTTTCTGTAGCCAGGTAACTCCAGCACCGACCTGTCTCGCTCTGTTCTGTACGCTGGTCCGGTTGACCCCGCCCAGTGGGTGGGGCTTCGTAAGACAGAAGAAAAACTGCTTGATTACCTGAAGGTGAGTTGACATCACAACCAACCTTACTTTAATCAGGCTGTGCTGTAGAACTGTTAGCTCTGATAACTTAGCATCATGCTAACATGTCTCTACAGAATGACAAGATGATGGTAGCTCTTATAACTTAGCATCATGCTAACATGTCTCTACAGAATGACAAGATGATGGTAGCTCTTATAACTTAGCATCATGCTAACATGTCTCTACAGAATAACAAGATGACGGTAATGCTGATAACTTAGCATCATGCTAACATGTCTCTACAGAATAACAAGATGATGGTAGCTCTGATAACTTAGCATCATGCTAACATGTCTCTACAGAATATCAAGATGATGGTAGCTCTAATAACTTAGCATCATGCTAACATGTCTCTACAGAATATCAAGATGATGGTAGCTCTGATAACTTAGCATCATGCTAACATGTCTCTACACTATAACAAGATGATGGTAATGCTGATAACTTAGCATCATGCTAACATGTCTCTACAGTATAACCTGATGATGTTAGCGCTGTTAGCCTTCGAGGTGACCATTTACAGACACCAGGAGCTCCACCGTCTCAACCATAACAAAGTCCCGCCCCCCACCAAAACGCTGTTTCATGACATCACCAGGCGTCACCTAGACGACAGCGTGCTGTGCTGTGTTAAGTACTTCCTCAACTACTTCTTCTACAAGTTTGGACTGGAGGTGAGACACACACACATTAGCATAGCAACAGGCTAACCTCTGCCTGATTAAAAACATTTGCACTCTCTTCCTCCTCAGACCTGCTTCCTTTTGGCCGTGAACGTGATTGGACAGCGGATGGATCTGTTTGCTGTTGGCCACGCCTGCGGCCTCATCACCATCCTATCACGGCGCAGCAGGAAGCGCATTGCGTCAGTGTGGCCCAAGTACTGCTACTTCCTGTCGGGGCTGTTGTGTTTCCAGTACCTGTTGTATTGGATTCCCTCCAGCTGCCTGTAAAGGTACAAACTCACCTCAACGTAGAAACCATGTTAGCAAACTGGTCAAGGCTTTTACACTGAAAAGATTAAAGGAGGTGTTTTCATGCTAGGTTAAATACATCCTGGACTCTGTCCACAGAGATAAAACTGATTGAAGCAGACCATTCACAAAAACACAAGCATTTAAATTAAATCTGAAAATTGAAGAAAAAATACTTCATATTTTTCATAAAACCATAAATTTTTTGAAGAAAAAGTTGAAACTCTTTGTAAGAGCAGGAACGTGGTTCTTTCAGATTATCCCTGGAGACCTCCGTCCTCCAACATGGACTCCAATGTGGTGAAGTGGCTCTTCCTCCCTGATCACCTGACCCCCCAACCCCCTCTTCCTCCTCTGTAAGATCATCATCATTCAGCAGATTTTGTTTTCCTCCCTCAGCATAAAACACACATTGAGAGAACTTTAGAGATGGTAACAACTAATGAATCCCACCTGCTGTGGGAGCTGTTTTTATTTAACAAACCAAATCTCTTAACTGTTTATATCTTGTCTCCTGCATGTCTGTCACATAATGCAATACTTCTCCCATGACCTCTGGTGGAGACCAAGCTTTCGATTACTGGGCCCTACATTGGGCCCCAGAATTCTTTGTCAGTCTTCAGATTTTGGTCCTGACTTTCGGAGCCTGTAGCAGCAAAGCAACCCCAAAACACCAGTGAACCTCGACCATGTTGGGCTGTCGGGACCCTGTTCTTCTCTTTAAAGGCCTCATTTGGTTTTCTGAAAACAGAAGAATGGTGTGCTCCCAGGAGGATTTTGGCTTCCTCAGGTGAGTTTCTGTGTCAGCACCGGAGTCCTCCGGGTCCCACTGGGTCCTCCCGGATCCATCTGATCGGCATGACGGCAAAAAACCAAAGACCCAATTGCTCCTATCCTCCTTCTCAACAAGCATCAGTGCTGCCAAAACTGCGTTCTAAAATAAGCAGTGACATTGACTCAATGAAAGTATTTTCCACCTTTAAAGCGCTACTAAATCCTCCTCCACCTCCACCACCCACAAACTTGTCTGCTGATACCTTTGCTGCCTTCTTCACAGGCTAGCCAATTCTCTGAAACACTCAAACTCAACCATTGTAGCAGTCCTACTACATCTGTTCCTCTGCCCTCCCAGGTCAGTGGTTGTTCATTCTCCTCATTTACTCCTCTCACAGAGAACAAAGTATCAGAACTCTTGACCCGTAGCCGTCCAACTACATGCCCACTGGACCCGATTCCTACGAACCTCCTCCAAGCCATATCTCCTACTGTGGTCCAGACAATCACTCATGTGATAAATACTTCTCTGGCTTCAGGAACCTTCCCGACCACTTTCAAAAGGGCTCGGGTTACATCCTTGCTCAGAAAGCCCTCACTTGACCCAACTGAAGTTGAGAACTATCGACCAATGTCTCTACTACCGTTTTTATCCAAAATTATTGAACGGGGAGTCTTCAAACAGGTCTCAGAATTCCTCTCAGGGAATGACCTCCTAGATCCATACAGTCTGGTTTTAAGAGTGCCCACTCTACTGAAACGGCTCTGATGTCTGAACAGAAGCCCTAAGGTCAGCTAAAGATGCACCCAATCCTCGGTTCAGCGCTTTGACACAGTCAACCACAGGATCCTGCTATCCGCTCTCTCAGCAATGGGAATCTCGAGTAAATCACTACTGTGGTTCGAATCCTACCTCTCTGGGCGTTCCTACAATGTTTATGGCAAGGACAATTATCCTCCTCCCACTGCCTCCCACAGGGGTGCCCCAAGGCTCAGTGCTAGGGCCCCTTCTCTTCTCAATTTACACCACTTCACTGGGGCCGATCATTCGCCCGCATGGCTTCTCTTACAAA
>NW_024043949.1:0-11231 GCF_014851395.1 Micropterus salmoides
TATGAAATCCATGACCAAAATAGTGATACTACTATGTTCTTATCGGTGGAATTATAGAACTATGGTTTATATTAAGTTTTAAATGTGCCATGCTTTCTTTTAAATTACAATTCTTTCAACTTTTGCTGGGGACCCCCCCTGGCAACGCCTCAAGGACTTTGAGAACCACTGCTACAGTGAGGAAAATAAGTATTTGACACCCTGCTATTTTGCAAGTTCGCCCACTAGAAATCATGGAGGGGTCTGAAATTGTCATCTTAGTGCATGTCCACTGTGAGAGACATAATCTAAAAAAAAAAAATCCAGAAAATCACAATGTATGATTTTTTAACTATTTTATTTGTATGATACAGCTGTAAATAAGTAAGTATTTGAACATCTGAGAAAATCAATGTTAATATTTACAGTAGCCTTGTTTGCAATTACAGAGGTCAACGTTTCCTGTAGTTTTTCACCAGGTTTGCACACACTGCAGGAGGGATTTTGGCCCACTCCTCCACACAGATCTTCTCTAGATCAGTCAGGTTTCTGGCCTGTCGCTGAGAAACACGGAGTTTGAGCTCCCTCCAAAGATTCTCTATTGGGTTTAGGTCTGGAGACTGGCTAGGCCACGCCAGAACCTTGATATGCTTCTTACAGAGCCACTCCTTGGTTATCCTGGCTGTGTGCTTCGGGTCATTGTCATGTTGGGAGACCCAGCCTCGACCCATCTTCAATGCTCTAACTGAGGGAAGGAGGTTGTTCCCCAAAATCTCGCAATACATGGCCCCCCAGTCATCCTCTCCTTAATACAGTGCAGTCGCTCTGTCCCATGTGCAGAAAAACACCCACCCAAAGCATGATGCTACCACCCCCATGCTTCACAGTAGGGATGGTGTTCTTGGGATGGTACTCATCATTCTTCTTCTCCAAACACGGTTAGTGGAATTATGACCAAAAAGTTCTATTTTGGTCTCATCTGACCACATGACTTTCTCTCCTGACATCCTCTGGATCCAAAGGTCATTGGCAAACTTAAGACGGGCCTTGACATGTGCTGGTTTAAGCAGGGGAACCTTCCGTGCCATGCATGATTTCAACCATGACGTCTTAGTGTATTACCAACAGTAACCTTGGAAACGGTGGTCCCAGCTCTTTCAGGTCATTGACCAGCTCTCCCGTGTAGTTCTGGGCTGATTCTCACCTTTCTTAGGATCATTGAGACCCCACGAGGTGAGATCTTGCATGGAGCCCCAGTCCGAGGGAGATTGACAGTCATATTTAGCTTCTTCCATTTTCTAATGATTGCTCCAACAGTGGACCTTTTTTCACCAAGCTGCTTGGCAATTCCCCGTAGCCCTTTCCAGCCTTGTGGAGGTGTACAATTTTGTCTCTAGTGTCTTTGGACAGCTCTTTGGTCTTGGCCATGTTAGTAGTTGGATTCTTACTGATTGTATGGGGTGGACAGGTGTCTTTATGCAGCTAACGACCTCAAACAGGTGCATCTAATTAAGATAATAAATGGAGTGGAGGTGGACATTTTGAAGGCAGACTAACAGGTCTTTGAGAGTCAGAATTCTAGCTGATAGACAGGTGTTCAAATACTTATTTGCAGCTGTATCATACAAATAAATAGTTAAAAAATCATACATTGTGATTTCTGGATTTTTTTTTTAGATTATGTCTCTCACATGGACATGCACTACGATGACAATTTCAGACCCCTCCATGATTTCTAAGTGGGAGAACTTGCAAAATAGCAGGGTGTTCAAATACTTATTTTCGTCACTGTATATAACACGTTCAACAGTCATTTTTCATCAGCACTGAATGGTCAAGTGTCACACGACTTGCATCGATAAAATGCAATGTGGTATTGTTAGAAGAAGTAATAAATGCCATGGACACAACTTTTTCATTTCAATTGTGAATAGGAAATTTTGAAGGCACTATAGTAGATATATGTCACACTTGAATTTGGAAATTCAAATAACAAGTTAATATTGTGGACTATATAGTAAATAGGGAGTGATTTTGGACACAGCTTGTGAAAGTACAATTGTTGAGGTTGAGCTGTGACCACTGAAGAAAAAACTACATAAATATGAAAACATCACGCAGCAGTTATAGTGTTTGCTTTCAGTGATGCCAAATGATTCAAATTGACTGTAGCACTTTTGCAGAATAATTGCATGTTAACTTTCAAGATTGCATTTGAGGTAAAATGTCATCAAGTTTTGTTGGCAGTGAACTAGGGCTGTACATAAAGATTATTTTTTGAGTCGATTCATCTAACGACTAATTTTGTGTATTCTAAAGAAAAAAAAGTTGCCTATTACTCGATTAAAATACCAATTTATCCAAATAAATATCAAAACATGTCTAATCAATAAATCAGTATTTTAGTCAATCATCCTGATGAAACACATTAGAATAATGACAACAGTAGCATATCTTAAAATTAATCCAATTTCCATGTCACTGTGTTGTGATAATAATAACAATAACATACATTAATTAGGCTACTTTACTTGAAATGTTTCTGACATGGATTTATTTCAATATTGAGTAATGCAGTGTGATAATCAAATGCATCAGTGTGGGGCAAAGACAATAACTGAAACGATTCACAGACAGTCACAGATCGTCTGTAATGTTAGATTCAGCTGTTTTCTCGCTCATACGTGTCGCCCCAGCCCTACAGTGAACAATACCATATACGTTTGCCTTGGAGTCTATTAATGACCAACTGTCACAATATGGCTCAGGCAATGTGACAAGGAAAGAATCCAGACAAGAGATTTACTTAAAACAATGTGTTCACACAAATTAAAAATGAGGTGTGGAAATCAGCAATATCAATAATGTAAGCAATGCATGGATATGTGGCATATTGTTGAATAGGTGTTACGGTGCAGAAGAAGGTGCACCAGCATAGATTTAGTAAGCTGTAAAAAGGGAGAGACTGGACTGAATTCATGGGCCAGCTTTTATAGCCCAAGGGCCCAGGTGAGCTCCATCAGGTCACAACCCTCCCAAGTTACCAACTGCCTGCTGAGGTTGGCAGGGCAATGTCCAAGACAGTGGGAGGGGCGTCACACCAACAGAGACATAAAAACTGCTCCCCCCCCCCAACAAAGACTTAATTGCAATAAAAGTGTCACACACTTCGTGGTATTTTGAAACTAATAGTAATTACCTGCTTCTTCTCTTCAGTCTGAGTCGATGATATTATATCTCTCTCCTCTTCTCACCATCTGTTCCTATTTTCTCCTCCTCTACACTTGTTGTCCCATTCCCTTATTTTAGCACCCTTTCTTGCTTACTTTCTTTCTTCTGTATCCGTCACCTCCACATTGCCATGTTCTGCAGTTCTGCTCTTTAAAAGCACACCACAGCCGTCCACAGTGGCAGCCTGAGAACTGTCACTGAGGCCATTAGAAAACCATTAACAACGGATCACACTCCTCTGTGCCTGTTTGCTTTGGAAATGGTGGGTGAAACAACAGTCAGTTACAACAGGGCAACATGGCCCGAGTCTTGATTAAAAAGACTTGAGAAGTGAGATTCAGGCACTGTTTATTCAAACAGGTCTGGAACCAACAACATGTACGTGTGCAAGAAGAAAGACAGAGAAAAAAACAGCCGTTAAGAGAGAAAGAGTCTAGCGGTCTTGTAGTTGGAGAACACTTATTTAATTTGTACAAGAGCCAACAAGCCATTCAACAGTCGTCCAAGTGGTGATTTACATGACTCAGATGTTAAGATGTATGCCCTTTAAGCATCTGCACTAAAGGAGAGCTCTTATTAAAGTCATTTTTAGTGCAATCCAGCACATTAATGCCGTTGGCCGATGACTACAGCTGGATGCAAAACCAGATTCCAGTGTATTACTGAGTCTTTCTGATAGTGTCTGACATCAACTGTATTATTCTATATACTACAGGCGACTGACTTACAGTACATCTACCGTATGCAGACAGAAATGCAATGTAATATAGCTTGTGTGCAAACACATACACACACACCACACCACTGTGAACTGTCAAAGAACTTCAGAGCGATCCTGAAGAATGCAAGAGTGGACTGATCATTACAGACAAGCACACACACACACACACACACACGAAACTCTAGCGGGTTTCCAGTGGAGTAGAAATATCATTATACAGTTAACTGTACATTACAAATGGGCTGCCAACTGTCTCTGGAGTAACACATGACCACCAACGGCTCCTATGATTGGCTGGCTGGCATGAACGGCATGAGTATCAGGTTAGCGATTGATTGGGTGACGTGTGGTGGAACAGATGGAACAGAGAGGAAGTGAATTCCCAGGAAACCACACCAACCATTTGGTTTTTCCACAGGCAGGTGAGGTGGACACACACACACACACACACACACACACACACACAACACACACACTCTAACAAGACAATTTCTGAACCAACACCCCTCTTTCTCTCTCTCTCTCTCTCTCTCTCTCTGACTAGTTCAAGCTCTTCCTGGCTCTCTCTCCAGCACTCATAGGCTATTTGGTTCTGCATAGATCTTCATTATGTTTAATTACCTTCTCAGGTTTCACTGGAATGAATCCACATGTGAGTGAGTTTGGGGGGGGGGGGGGCGTTCTTTTCCTTTCCTGATTCTAAAGCCATTTTTTATCTGCCTAAGAGGTACAATAAAAAGCAGAATTGACATACTTTTCCATGGCAAGATTTATATTGGAACTAAACTGAAAAATCAGACTGTAAGTCTGCTTTGCCTTGACAAGATTCATGTTGTTACTGGCTGACCATATAAAACACCAGACATGGCTGGTAATGTTGAAAACAGGGTTTCAATGAACAAAAATTAGTTCAGGAGCGAGCAAATAATCTCACATATAAGCAAACATAACTTAAATATGTTTGAGCAAGGATAAAATCCATGTAGCTGTATGGAAGCCAACAAAAGCTGTTGCCTATATTCAATTGTTCAACCAATCTAGCTAGGATACCTATTTTACAGTTTAACTCGACACCTTACTCTGCTTTATATGTTATCCCCCCTAATACAGCAGGTGGCAGTAGCTATTGTGGTCAATAGCAGGAGCAGTAAGGATGTTAATTGCTGGCATAAATGCAACAATTACCCCATTTGCTTACCATCTAATCCTTCATCCATCTCATTTAAAAACACTTCATGTCCATATATTGCACATGATTGAGTTACAACCTGCTCAATTAACATACACAGAAAAACTTGTTTATGACACACAAATTAAGATAAATGGATTATTGTCAAGATACAGTCTACAGACCTGCATGCTGACTGTAAAAAAAGACTGGATATACTCTCTATGCTGCTCCCTTAGCCTCCCCATGAAAAAGTACATTTGAAGGCAATCCAGTACCTTCACTGACTTTAGGACTACTAATTACAGCCTGACTCTTTTGTAATCTTCATCCCATCCATTGTTACAATACACCATTAGTGCTGCTCCATCCAGTAATGAGTATGTTTTCTCTCTACATGCAAACATTGTCCTGATTGAATTTGTTCCTGGTTGAAAACACATGACAAATTGGAACAAGGATTTTTGGGATTAGTGTTTGGAAATTACAAATGGATGAAGCACATGGCAAAGTAATTGTGAGGTCTCATTGACACCAACAAATCAATCCCATAGTTTTTCAAGGCCATTCAAGAGGAAGGAAAAGTCAATTTCAACTTTGACAAAAAATGTTCTTAAAATGTTGCCTAGGCTGCAGTGATTTCTTTCCTTGTGAGAACTCACTTGAGTAACAATGACGTTTTGGTGTAGAGTACATCACACAAGCAAAATGGCTATACAATATTTGCCCGACCTGTGTACAACTGTATCATATTCTAGGACACGCCTGGTTGGGAAACACTGTGGGAGACAGAAAATTGTTCAAGAAGATGGAAGCCTAGTGATTTTATTTACCAAGAGCAATCTGAGCTGGGCTTCTGAAAATAGCCCATCTCATTCCTCCTTGGTGAACTATATAGTATACATTTCAATATTTACTTGGTGAAAAAAAAAACTTAAAAGAAAATCCATCTGCATAGTTCCCTTCTCTGGGTTCATTCAACAACACTATTTTTCCTCTGAGGGAAAATAAATTGTTCAATATTTCTCCACCATTACACTGGAACCATAAGGGGGGAAAAGAATAAAACAAAAGCAACTGGAAATATCCCCAGGGGCAAACAGCTAAACAAACTCTTTTGTGGAATATTCTTTTCGATGTCTCCTCTCTAGTTTTCTGTCTGGTAGGAGGTTGGATCATTCACTCTCTGGAAATAGGTACCTGGTAAAGCTGTTACTGGGGTTGTATCAGGTACAAGTGCAATACAGTATTCTTTCTTTTGTGCCCTTACCAATTTTTTTACTTTAAAATAGGGCTGAACGATTAATCGTTTTTCAAATTGAAATTGCGATTTGAAAGAACACGATTAGCTAATCGTGAAATCGCGATTAAAATGTAGGTTTATTATAGGCTTACAGCGCATCTGACCCGTTTTAAACAGTCGTACAGTTACAGATTCATTCCGTTGTCATCCTTGTGTGACAGACTTGATAACCAATCACAAGCACTATGCGCCTGCAGTTACAATCCTACTCACCAATCAGAGCGGGCACAGGGCGTGTACATTTTACAACAACAAACAAAACTGGAGGAAAACTTGGATCATGGCGTCAGGCGAACAGACACAGGTGGTGGCAGTTTTGTCCGGCGTCAACTCACACTGAAGTGTTGTTGCCAGGCTGTCATTTGTCATTTTGTGTGGTTCAACTAGGGATAACGAAGGTTACGATATGGTAACCCTAGTTCTATTAGAACAGGCAGAGCCCTCTACTGGACTCTATGGGTACTACCTCTCCTCCTATCACACGCACGTACTCGCCCACTGAAATTTTGCATACTGTAAGTAGCCGACCAATTGACGTCGCTACTGTACGTGCGTACCGTATAAATAGCGGTGTCCTCACTGCAACCCTCAGCATCCAACTGAAGGGTTTGCTTCAGCAGACGGCAGTGGAGCGGCAGGGCTCCATCGTAGAGGGCTCCGTCTGTGCTAATAGAACTAGGGTTACCGTATCATAACCTTCATTCTATCTCACACAGGCTCTGCCCTCTACTGGACTCTATGGGTACAGTGGGTGGAGCCCGATGACTGTCCGCCCAGCCGCGACAAGCCACAGCTCACCTCACCGACACGATCGGCCACAGGTCACCAGCCACAGGCCCTAGCTGCCTCCATCCTAAGCGATGGGGCAGTGGGCCACCCCTCAAAAAGGTCACTAGACCACTAGGGGTTTGGCATGACCAAGACAGATCTGATCCAGCCAGATCCAACACCTGAACTGTCCTGACCCCTTACAGGGACATCACAGTCAGTGTAAAAATGTTTTCCCGACAACCGGTAGTCTATGGTAGACACCAGTCTCCTTCTTCACAGATCCTGAGTCGCACCTGCGAGCACAGATCCTGAGAAGGAGCCCGACACATCCAAGAGGTAAAAACGCACAAATGGACATGGTGAAGACCACGATGCCGTTGTGCAAATCTCCTCGACACTCACCCCGTTGAAGAGGGCCGTTGACACAGCCACACCCCGTGCGGAGTGAGCCCGGACCACCGAGGTGGGTCTTTCCCCCCTGCACGTAGGCCTGTGAGATACAGTCACAAAGCCATCCTAGGCGCTTCTTGGATAGAGCTTTACCGATCGCACCGTCACCAAAGCAAACAAGCAGTTGATCAGTGCGTCGAATGGGGGCCGTGCGCTTCATATAATGTGTTAGGGCGCGCACAGGACACAACAGATGCAGCCTCGCCTCCCTAGGCCCAGGGTGGGGCGGAGGGTGGAAGGCATCCAAATGTATGGTCCTTGACCTGAACGAGCTTCTTATGTTCTTAGGAACAAAGGAGGGGTTCGGTCTTAACACTGCTGCACTGTGGTCACCACGAAGCAGCATGCAGCTGGGATGAGCCACAGGGCACAGCTCACTCACCCTCTTGGCAGAGGTGAGAGCCAGTAACAAGGCTGTCTTGAGAGATAGCATCTTCAAGGAGGACTGTTCCAGGGGCTCGTAGGGGTTTGACCTCAGAGCCTCTAGTACCAGTGGCAGGTCCCACTGGGGTGCGAGACACGTAGCACCGGTTTGTCTCCTCACACCCTGCAGAAAACGCTTCACGAAGGGGTGGGTGAAGACAGGTCTGTCGCCAAACCCCTCATGACAAGATGAGATAGCTGCCGCATACACCTTAATGGTTGAGTGTGACAGTCCCTTCTCCATTAGGCCCTGCAAGAAGGAAAGGATGGATCCCACTGAGCAGGTTATGGGATCCATTTCCTTCTCAACGCACCAGCGCTGAAAGCCCAGCCACTTAGCTTTGTAGCAGGAAGTGGTGGAGCCTGCTTCGCGCCGCCTGGATGGTATGTACCACCTCTGCGGACAGCCCAGCCTGTCTCAACCTCTCCCTTTCAGGAGCCAAACCTGGAGAGGTTGGCCGAGCACCGGTAGTGTGCCTATGGCGCCTGACTCCTGTGACAGAGCCCCCCAGACCTGAGGCACAGGCCAGGGCTCCGTCACTGCCAGCTGCGTCACCTCTGCGTACCACCCCGCCAATCTGCGGCTGGGGGCTACCAGGATGACTACAACCCTTCCTGTCTAACCCTCTCCAGCAGGGGGGGGGGATGAGATGGAGTGGGGGAAAGCATACAGCAGTCCTTTTGGCCACGGCGCGTGTGCAAACGCGTCCACGCCCAAGGGCGGGCTGTCCTGTGGTAGGATTGAGAACCACAGCAGGCAGAGTGTTGTGCCGTCTGGCAAACAGGTCCACCTGCACCGTCCCGAAGCGAGACCAGATCTGCTGTATTATATCGGGGTGCAGTCTCCACTCGCTCTGTGGGGGACCACCCCTCGACATGAGGTCGGCCCCCCTGTTCTCCGAGCCTGGGACGTGAAGGGCCTTCAGAGACAGCAAGTGTGCTGCAGCCCACGTCCACAGGTCCTCTGCTAACGTCAACAGAGCTGCGGATCGGACTCCGCCCTGTCTGTTGATGTAGGCGACTGTCGTGCGGTTGTCTGTCCTCACCAGCATGTGCCTGAGTTGAGCACAACCCCCAATACTCCAACTCCTGCGGGGATAGGGGAGCTCTTCTCCAGTTGATTGCAAAGCCCAGGTTTTTCAGATGCAAAATCAACTGAGCTGTGTGGAAAATTGACCATTGTTTTGACCTGGCCATGACAGACTGTGTCTAAGTAGAAAAGACTCTCATGCCCTGATTGCGCAATGGTAGCAGTGCGGCATCTACGCACTTGCTGAATGTGCGTGGGGCCAGTGAGTAGCCAAAGGGGAGTCTGGTGTATTCGTACGCCACCCCTGGAAGGCAACACGCAGAAACTTCCTGTGTTTCCGGGCCACCTCGACATGAAAGTAGCGTCTTTCAGGTCTATGGTCGTCAACCAATCGCCGGGCTGCACCAGCTCTAGCAGTTTCCGCGAGTGTCAGCATGCGGAACGGTTTCCATGCAATATGCTGGTTCAGGTAGCAGAGATCCAGGATGGGTCTGAAGCCTCCATCTTCTTGGGGACCAGGAAGTATGTGGAGTAAAGACCCTTGTACATGTCGTGGATTGGAACGACAGAGAAAGCTGTTGAATCTCTGTGGCCAGGAAGTCCACCTCCTCCTGAGAGGACAGGTTGGCTTCCTTGATGCCCTGGAAAGACGGTGGGATACGGCAAAATTGTAGGAGTAACCCGCCTCAATGTGCCATCCATCCAGTTGGCTTGCAGCAGCGTCTACATTCCGTGTGGACATGAGTCAGGGGACGCACTGTTAGCTGAGGAGCGTTGTGGATGAAACACTGAAAGCTTCCTCGGCCCTCACCGCCACCATACCCTCCATAAATGGGAGTTTGACCCAAGGGGGGCCGCAATCGAAAGGGCCAAACCGGCCGACCTTCAACCACCACGTCCGAAGTCCCGAAAAAAACAATGGACTGTGGTGTCCTGAACGCACCACAGCCGGTCGCTCCGTTGACGTCATTGCCTGTGACAGTGTTGTCGTAGCGTCTAAGGTGACGCGTTCACTATCAGCAGAACTGTCGGGAGGAGCAGTGACGAGCCGGGGAGCTCTCCTCTCCACAGCTGTTGGCCACTGTGGGAGAGATAGTGTCCCCTCTGTGGCCAAACGGCGCAGCGAGCGCTCGCAGAGGCAACAAGCGATCTTCCCTGCTTTGCTTTATGACGGGAAGACGTGGCTAGTGGCAGCATCTCTCTGGCAATAGCGGGCTAGGCTGCTGCTACCACGGTTACTCCGTGATGCGCTGCGACCTCTAGTTGGAGCAGTTTTCGGCAGTTTAGCGTGTATGTCTGTGTGGCACGAAAACACTGCCGGTGAGCTAGCAGCGCGCCCAGCGGGTTCACGTAGGCGCACTGGGAATGCAGCTAGGATCAGATAGCTGTGTGTCGCAGCTCAGGCGGCGTAGCAAGCACTGTGGATGCCCGGGCCGCACCACCGTCTCGTTCAGCCTTAGCCGGGAGCATGTGGGCCACGGGGCAAGCCGTTAACTTAGCGTCGGTGAACCCGCCGTGTTGGTGCCTTGTTCAGCACAACACTTTGCTGGGAAGGGTTGGTGGGGAGGAATTAGCTCTTTGAGGAATGTAGGTTGTTTAATCAAAACATTTGGTACTTCACCCCTTGTCACAAGCAGCACACAACTCATAACTTAGTGGCTTGGACATGAGACAGAGGGGAGGGTTCGGCAACATCGGCCAGCTGCTCTCCCTCCTCAGCCAGTCATTTCAGCGGCCCCAGCGGCTTCTTCCCCCAGCCACAGTAGGCTGGCGGGGGGGTCTAGGCTGCTCCTCTGGCCACGATGTAGATCCCCTCGCCTGTGTGGTCCCTGGGCGACCCGGTTCTCGGGGAGGGCGCGGTGCATCCGTGGATCCCCCTGAGTAGCCGGTGATGAAGACAGCGGTGATCTGGCTTGGCGGCGAGCACATTGTCTGAGAGTGGCATTACGACGGCAAGGCTCCCTTGCTGTGAACCAGCAGCAGGTGGCGACTGAGCTGCGCCTTTCCTCCTCCAACCTTCTGAAGCGCTGAGTAGCGGAGGATATGGAGCCAAAGAGGCCGTCAGATGAGATGGGGGCACCCAACAGCTCCTCCCGGTCCTTCCCATGGAGAGCGGTAAGTCCCACCACACGTGGCGAGAACCTACTGTGGCCAG
>NW_024043950.1:0-3622 GCF_014851395.1 Micropterus salmoides
TTCCTGTTGTGAGTGTGTTCCTGTGTGTGTTCCTGTGTGTTACTGTGTGTGTATGTGTGTATGTGTGTTCTGTGTGTGTATGCGTGTGTATCTATGTGTGTGTATGTGTGTTCCTGTGTGTTACTGTGTGTTACTGTGTGTGTATGTGTGTGTATGTGTGTTCCTGTGTGTGTATGTGTGTGTATGTGTGTGTGTTCCTGTGTGTTACTGTGTGTGTATGTGTGTTCCTGTGTGTGTGTGTTCCTGTGTGTGTTCCTGTGTGTTACTGTGTGTGTATGCGTGTGTATGTATGTGTGTGTATGCGTGTTCCTGTGTGTTACTGTGTGTTACTGTGTGTGTATGTGTGTGTATGTGTGTTCCTGTGTGTGTATGCGTGTGTATGTATGTGTGTTACTGTGTGTGTATGTGTGTTCCTGTGTGTTCCTGTGTGTGTATGTGTGTGTGCCTGTGTGTTACTGTGTGTGTACGTGTGTTCCTGTGTGTGTGTGTGTGTGTGTGTGTTCCTGTGTGTTACTGTGTGTGTATGTGTGTTCCTGTGTGTTCCTGTGTGTTCCTGTGTGTGTATGCGTGTGTATGTATGTGTGTGTATGTGTGTTCCTGTGCGTTCCTGTGTGTTACTGTGTGTGTATGTGTGTGTATGTGTGTTACTGTGTGTGTATGTGTGTTCCTGTGCGTGTATGCGTGTGTATGTATGTGTGTTCCTGTGTGTTATTGTGTGTGTGTGTGTTCCTTTGTGTTCCTGTGTGTTACTGTGTGTGTGTGTGTGTGTGTGTTCCTGTGTGTTCCTGTGTTTTCCTACGTGTGTTCCTGTGTGTTCCTGTGTTTTCCTACGTGTGTTCCTGTGTGTTACTGTGTGTGTGTGTGTGTGTGTGTTCCTGTGTGTTCCTGTGTTTTCCTACGTGTGTTCCTGTGTGTTCCTGTGTGTGTGTGTGTGTGTGTTCCTGTGTGTTCCTGTGTTTTCCTACGTGTGTTCCTGTGTGTTACTGTGTATGTGTGTTCCTGTGTGTGTGTGTGTGTGTGTATGTGTGTTCCTGTGTGTTATTGTGTGTGTGTGTGTGTTCCTTTGTGTTCCTGTGTGTTACTGTGTGTGTGTGTGTGTGTGTGTTCCTGTGTGTTATTGTGTGTGTGTGTGTGTTCCTTTGTGTTACTGCGTGTGTGTGTTCCTTTGTGTTCCTGTGTGTTACTGTGTGTGTGTGTGTGTGTGTGTTCCTGTGTGTTATTGTGTGTGTGTGTGTGTTCCTTTGTGTTACTGCGTGTGTGTGTGTTCCTTTGTGTTCCTGTGTGTTACTGTGTGTGTGTGTGTTCCTTTGTGTTACTGCGTGTGTGTGTGTGTGTTCCTTTGTGTTCCTGCGTGTGTGTGTGTGTGTGTTCCTTTGTGTTCCTGTGTGTTACTGTGTGTGTGTGTGTTCCTGTGTGTGTGTGTTACTGTGTGTTCCTGTGTGTGTGTGTTACTGTGTGTTACCGTGTGTGTGTGTTCCTGTGTGTTCCTGTGTGTTACTGTGTGTGTGTGTTCCTGTGGGTTACTGCGTGTGTGTGTTCCTGTGTGTTACTGCGTGTGTGTGTTCCTGTGTGTTATTGTGAGGACGAAGAATCTTTGTTGGGAGTGAGGTGAGGAAGAAGAGTCTTTGTTGGGAGTGAGGTGAGGAAGAAGAGTCTTTGTTGGGAGTGAGGTGAGGACAAAGAGTCTTTGTTGGGAGTGAGGTGAGGAAGAAGAGTCTTTGTTGGGAGTGAGGTGAGGAAGAAGAGTCTTTGTTGGGAGTGAGGTGAGGACAAAGAGTCTTTGTTGGGAGTGAGGTGAGGAAGAAGAGTCTTTGTTGGGAGTGAGGTGAGGAAGAAGAGTCTTTGTTGGGAGTGAGGTGAGGAAGAAGAGTCTTTGTTGGGAGTGAGGTGAGGAAGAAGAGTCTTTGTTGGGAGTGAGGTGAGGACAAAGAGTCTTTGTTGGGAGTGAGGTGAGGAAGAAGAGTCTTTGTTGGGAGTGAGGTGAGGACAAAGAGTCTTTGTTGGGAGTGAGGTGAGGAAGAAGAGTCTTTGTTGGGAGTGAGGTGAGGAAGAAGAGTCTTTGTTGGGCTTGAGGTTAGGACGAAGAATCTTTGTTGGGAGTGAGGTGAGGAAGAAGAGTCTTTGTTGGGAGTGAGGTGAGGAAGAAGAGTCTTTGTTGGGAGTGAGGTGAGGAAGAGGAGTCTTTGTTGGGAGTGAGGTGAGGAAGAAGAGTCTTTGTTGGGCTTGAGGTGAGGACGAAGTATCTTTGTTGGGAGTGAGGTGAGGAAGAAGAGTCTTTGTTGGGCTTGAGGTGAGGACGAAGTATCTTTGTTGGGAGTGAGGTGAGGAAGAAGAGTCTTTGTTGGGAGTGAGGTGAGGAAGAAGAGTCTTTGTTGGGAGTGAGGTGAGGAAGAAGAGTCTTTGTTGGGAGTGAGGTGAGGAAGAGGAGTCTTTGTTGGGAGTGAGGTGAGGACGAAGTATCTTTGTTGGGAGTGAGGTGAGGAAGAAGAGTCTTTGTTGGGCTTGAGGTGAGGACGAAGTATCTTTGTTGGGAGTGAGGTGAGGAAGAAGAGTCTTTGTTGGGAGTGAGGTGAGGAAGAGGAGTCTTTGTTTTAGTGAGGTGAGGAAGAAGAGTCTTTGTTTGGGAGTGAGGTGAGGAAGAAGAGTCTTTGTTGGGAGTGAGGTGAGGAAGAGGAGTCTTTGTTGGATGTGAGGTGAGGAAGAAGAGTCTTTGTTGGGAGTGAGGTGAGGAAGAGGAGTCTTTGTTGGGAGTGAGGTGAGGAAGAAGAGTCTTTGTTGGGCTTGAGGTGAGGACGAAGTATCTTTGTTGGGAGTGAGGTGAGGAAGAAGAGTCTTTGTTGGGAGTGAGGTGAGGAAGAAGAGTCTTTGTTGGGAGTGAGGTGAGGAAGAAGTCTTTGTTGGGAGTGAGGTGAGGAAGAAGAGTCTTTGTTGGGAGTGAGGTGAGGAAGAGGAGTCTTTGTTGGGAGTGAGGTGAGGACGAAGTATCTTTGTTGGGAGTGAGGTGAGGAAGAAGAGTCTTTGTTGGGAGTGAGGTGAGGAAGAAGAGTCTTTGTTGGGAGTGAGGTGAGGAAGAAGAGTCTTTGTTGGGCTTGAGGTGAGGACGAAGTATCTTTGTTGGGAGTGAGGTGAGGAAGAGGAGTCTTTGTTGGGAGTGAGGTGAGGAAGAAGAGTCTTTGTTGGGAGTGAGGTGAGGAAGAAGAGTCTTTGTTGGGAGTGAGGTGAGGAAGAGGAGTCTTTGTTGGGAGTGGGTGAGGAAGAGGAGTCTTTGTTGGGAGTGAGGTGAGGACGAAGTATCTTTGTTGGGAGTGAGGTGAGGAAGAAGAGTCTTTGTTGGGCTGAGGTGAGGACGAAGTATCTTTGTTGGGAGTGAGGTGAGGAAGAAGAGTCTTTGTTGGGAGTGAGGTGAGAAGAGGAGTCTTGTTTTGAGTGAGGTGAGGAAGAAGAGTGTTTGTTGGGAGTGAGGTGAGGAAGAAGAGTCTTTGTTGGGAGTGAGGTGAGGAAGAGGAGTCTTTGTTGGATGTGAGGTGAGGAAGAAGAGTCTTTGTTGGGAGTGAGGTGAGGAAGAGGATCTTGTTGGGAGTGAGGTGAGGAAGAAGAGTCTTTGTTGGGCTTGAGGTGAGGA
>NW_024043951.1:0-7809 GCF_014851395.1 Micropterus salmoides
TTTACATGGTTTCGTTTTTAAAAAACACATATTTTTTAGCTATGGAGTGATGCATCTCACTTCTACAAGATCTTTGTTGGGAGCTGCACATGCGCAATCAGAAGCAGAGTAGGGCGGGTCCTGAAAAGCCGGTAAACACGGCTTTGGTTCAGCTGTATATGTTCCCCTTACCAACTTAGCAACATAGACTGGATCAAGAGTTTCAGAGTGGTGAGTTATTCACTTGTAACAGATGCATCTTTCATACATACGCAACAGTAACATCTTTATGTCCATTGACTGCCTGGAGAGTAGCTAGTGTTTGGAACGGAGAGGGGAAGCTGCGGAGATCTTGTTACTATGTGCTGCAGCTCAGTGTTTTTCCACCAGTGTTTTTGAGGGCGTGATGGACTAGCTGCTAGGCGAGCGTTATAACGCATTTCTTCTTTTGACGTCACAAGAAAGCTGAAGTAAAGGCTGGACCACAAACGAGCCAATTTCAGGCAGTTCAGAGCAGAGATTTGAGTGACAGTCACTATTTACACAAGTGTTTTTTGTCCCTCTTCTTTATAAAGAATTTGTGAGAAGAGAACTTAATAAGAGAGCTTCAATAGCATTTTTTAATGTGTGACACAGCTAATATTATAGCGTCCTCCATTTTGGACTCTCTAGCTCTCTGTTCCATTAATGGTCAGCAGTCAAAAAGGGTTTCAATTGGTCAAACTTACTTTGCCTTTACAAGCCAATCCACTAGCAATTCCATTGATATAAATTAATTTTTTTTTACAGCTATTTTATAAATGGTATGACTGAACCCTCTTTACAAATCAGCTTTCTTTAAAACTCACTCACTACTGACAAGATCCTAAACAAAATAGACTACAAATATACAGCTAAAACCAGAACTTCCAGGTTCTGTTTTAGAAAACAAAGTGACAAGAGGCGGTGGGAGGTTCTGTGGGCTGTTAAATACCCTGAGAAAGGATCAAAGGTTTTTAAGTGTGCATCAAAAAGCAATAGTGGACTTTGAGGAGTTCATCTTTGAGCTCCAGTAAAGCTATGTTGAAAGCTGAAGCTATGTAATTTATGTCTAATGAAAACATCTCCTTTAATCAAACATGGCTCTCTGTTCACCTTGTAATAAATTACCTCCAGCACTGCTGATTGTATTTACCATACCAATTATGTAAGACATGGGAACATGATGATGCTGATGCTTAAGGTAAACTGTATAACAATGAGTCATGCATAAACATATCACACAAAAAAATTATAATTAAAGCTCTAAATAACAGATTTTGTATCTATAGGTAATTTCCACAATGCTTTAGTCAGCGGCATAGTATTAGTATTAGTATTTTGGCTGCTATGTAACACCAGGTAAAGCAGTAACAAAGTAACGTTAATGCTAGCTGTATGTCACTACTACTTACTTGTCCGGCGTTGAGAACATCAGGTACAAGTTAAACTGGTGTACAGCTCTGTCCTGCACACGTACTGTACATCCTGATACTAGTTAAATTATATTTCAGTTTTTAGAGGAGTCTGAAAACTGGTTATTAAAAGAGAAGAAGGTGGTGACCAGGAGGAGCTGTTGTTAGTAAAGCAAAGTAGTCCTTTAAAGCTAAGGAGATGTTTCTTTTAGGTTTTAATGTGCAAATTAAATGCATAGTAATTATCCAGAAATCATATAGAAAAAAAGATACATCACGTTGCATCGATAATCTTTTTATAATCGCATCGCAGCCCTCTGAATCATAATCGAATCATGAGGTGTCCACAGATTCCCACCCCTACATAGTATGCACACTACAGAATAAAGCGGGATTTTTCTGACATTACATACTCACATCCACACTACCTATTTTTTTTTCTCGCTGAAGTCTGAGGAGTAATACCAGTTCTTAACTGGGCAAGATGTGTTGTTCGATGCTTTCTTTTTCTGTTTTGTTTTTATTTCTGTTGCCTTTCTCCAGGGGGGGCACTAGTATGCCCAGATGAGACACTTGACAAACTAACACAATCAGGCCATCTGTCTGCTTGTTTTCTGCACCACAATAGGGGCTCTGATGAATCCACTCTTCTTTCTTCTCCTGCTCTGCTGCTCGACATCTCATCTTCCCTCTCCTCTCATTCTGCTTTTGTTATTTTTCTAAATCAGCATGGCCTTAAAGGGAAAGTTCACCAGTTTTACACATCAAAGTCTTAGGGAGTCCTACATCATATTTTAAAAAGACCTCTGTAGCTGCTTTCGATAAGGCAGATGAAGACGTGGAATAAAAACGATGCTATCTTTGGTTCTGCTGCAATCGATTTTGATATTTTTTGTAAATCTATTTCTGCCAAAGTGAGTCCCACAGTTATAGGAGTGCAAGGTACATTAAATACAAATTAATAACCAAGTCAACGTTTCTGCCTATACTTGAGATCTGGGGAGAGACATTTGGTTTTTGCAACACTGAACGATTTTATGCTACATTCTGTATTTCCTCTCATATCAAATTTTTCTGGAAAACTCTTCAGATCTTTTGGTGGGAGTAATTTATATCTGAAATCAATATAAACTGAAAGCAGTATTAAAAAAGATATCACTTCCTGTTGTCCACTTTTGTACAATACCTTTTTCAAACACATTTTAGTTACAGTGAGTTCCTTAGAAAAGAGAGATCATCTCAGACTGAAACTGAATCTTGTGGATTGAAATTGAAAGGAGCAAACCAAATGAATGAATTGAGAGAACTGAAAGTGAAAGTACATGAAGAGTTTCATTTGGATTGAAAGTACATGAAGAGTTTCAGTTGGATTGAAAGTACATTAAGAGTTTCAGTTGGATTGAAAGTACATGAAGAGTTTCAGTTGGATTGAAAGTACATTAGAGTTTCAGTTGGATTGAAAGTACATGAAGAGTTTCAGTTGGATTGAAAGTACATTAAGAGTTTCAGTTGGATTGAAAGTACATGAAGAGTTTCAGTTGGATTGAAAGTACATGAAGAGTTTCAGTTGGATTGAAAGTACATTAAGAGTTTCAGTTGGATTGAAAGTACATTAAGAGTTTCATTTGGATTACATTCAGTTTCACGTTTATTGGAATTCAGTTTCAAACTAATACATTAAAATTAAGCTATTCAGATTTAGTTTTCAGCTTCTAAAGGGGAGCATGATAAAAAAGTTTGAGAACCACTAGGGAGATAAACAGCCAAGAAAGAGCAGAGAGAATCACACAACTTTTCTTCTCATTAACTTTCAGATAGCTATGTGACATCTAAGACCACTTCAATGACAGATAGTTCACCCATGGAGGGCCAAATCAAGAGCACTGGACTTGGTTGGTTGAAGATGCTAGAAGACATGTAACCTCTCATCCAAGAGGCTTCTTCAGTTTTGACAGACTGGCAGGGAATCCCAGCTATTTAGCCTCTGTGGGGACATTGTCAAGATGATCAATATGCTTGGTTTGTTAGTGCATTGGCATTCTCGCATGGGGCCAAATGTGAGCCTTTGTGGTGTCACCAACCTCCTGCCATGTTGAGAGATGGTATATCCACTCTGGTGTAAATCAAGAGTGTCCTTTCTCCTTCAGATATAAGTAAACTGCTAAGGATTGACCTGAGGAGTTGGCCCTTCAGTGTTGGGCAATGTAGGGGAGGTGATCGTGCAATGGATAAGATGCCAGCCTTTGGTGTGAGAGACCTGGGTTTAATCCCCCACTGTGACCCATCCACTATTGTGTCCCTGAGCAAGACACTTAACCCCTAGTTGCTCTGATATGTAGCAATTGTAAGTTGCTTTGGATAAAAGCGTCAGCTAAATATGTAAATGTGTTTGTGTAGAGGTTGTCCCCATATACAGGACGAATTCATCACTGCACTGGACGGCATATGGTTGCTTTTCTTGTGTGCGGCCTTTCACGTGGACCAGTACCTAGAAAGCAGAGTGGGAGTCCAACTTATTTTACTTTTGTAACTCTGCAAATTGCATCCATTCCCATCCTAGGAAAAATGTCTGGGATATGTAAAGTGAACTAACTGGACAGTGACAGGAACAAAGGTTTCTTGTTTCACAAAACTACACTATGTCCCTTTTTTAATTTTACAAACATCGAAAAGATACAACATGTCAGTCAATACATTTTGGGGCGGTTGGAAGGTGTACTATTCATTTTAACTTAGATAGGGTAGGGGTTTTCCCAGGCTTCAGTCTTTTTGCTAGGCTAGGCTAAACACGTCCTGGACCTAAGTCTGGAACTAGACTAAGATAGGAAAATGTCATTAATGTCAGACTCTGGGTAAGGCAACAAACAAAAGTATATAGTAAAAATTCCTTCAAACATGTTTGCATCCATGAATAGAGATAAGAACTGCCGGAAAACCTACTAAAAATGAAATGCAATGCAGGGCACCACATACAAAGGCTAAGTCCTTAATAGTTCGAATCAGATACGCGGCTCATTTTCTGTACGTTATCATCTCTTTCCTGCATTTCCTTTCTCTCTGGTTAAAAATTTAAATGACACGGTTTTGGCTGGATTTAGAAAAAGAACTTTTCCACATTATTATTTAAGAACTTGACTATCACCTCTCTCCAGTCACACAGAAAAGGGCACAGACAAGGAGCAAATCAAAAAACACACCTTAAACAATAAATATATCACGCCTGAACTCATGCTGTGGATAGACTTTTCCCCTAACTAAGTTTCACTGCTTTCAGTATCACTGTGCCTGGCAACACAAAACCAGGCAGTTCAAGAAGGGAAAACCTTTTAGAATTATGTCATCAAAGATTTACAGCACATTTGTGTGTGTGTGTGTGTGTGTGTGTGTGTGTGTGTGTTGTAGAAACAGATCAATAGTGTCTGCATAATTCACGAGGACAGTATGTAAGCTGCTAATGATGATGAAAGCCTTGTCAGTTGGCGTGTTGTGTTCATGTACAAACATGCACCCACACAGCTATCACACACATACACACACACGAACACACGCACACAATACACACATAAACATAGACCACATGCTTCAGTAAACGGAGGTCCTTTGACACATCTACTTATATAAAAAATTAGTGCTGTGTAATTAGGCTCGGGGTGAGTCATCATACTGTAATCAACTTTTATTGTGAAATATTTAAGGCTGCATAACACTGCCACCATTTTTGTTTACCCAGTGTGGTCCGGTGTCAGAGGCAAAAGAATGGCACAACACAGATAGGAATAAGGTACAGATTATAACCTTTATTGAAAATACAAATTCATTAAAAAAAAGGAACACCCCAAGAACAGAGCCCTCACAAAGATCAACCCCTAACTGACACCGGAGCCACCCTACGACCCTACAACACAGCACTGCAAGGGAACGTTGCACACACCCTAAGAGAAACACTGCAAACTACTATCCAACGAAGGTTAAAGTCTTCAGTTCTGACTGACTGGCAGGGAAACTCAGCTATTTAACCTCAGTGGGGTCGTTGGCGGGTCATCGATACCGCTGGTTCGTTAGTGTTCCTGGTTGCTGTGACGACAGTCGTTACAGTCGTTAAGACTACCTGTGGCCAAGACTGAACGACCATCGTTGGTATCTTCACCTGAGGCCAATAGGTTATGCAAATATTATCATCCGATAATATCTGCATAACAATATTAGCAGATATTATCGTCGGATCTACTTACAGATAAATTGGCATTGGTGTTTATAACATTGGCATTTATAACCGCCGGTTCACGATGAAGGGATCAGTCGTATCCATCCCTCATATCATGAGTGTTATTACAATAGCAATGACATGAGAAATGATATAGTATTATTATTAGTAGTATTGGTGGGAGAAGTAGTAAATTGGTATTTTTTAGTTTGTTTCGCTGGCCCCTGGCAGAAAATTGTTTCCTCTTATGTTTAATCTTTTATTTTCACGACAGCCCCCACAATGTATACACGATTTACTTTAATGTTCATTAGATGTAGTACTGTAAAATTTACAACAAATCAGATATTATATACAGACTCTTATTTATCAAAGCAATATATTTTGTTGTACTTTTCAAAGTACTATTTCATTTAGCAATAAAAAAAGTTTATTTTGAAACTGTCATGGTATCTTGGTATGGTCTCAACACAACAAATGTTAGGGATAATCTTTGTTTATGTTATGTGTATACTGGCCGATATATATCAGCATATTGGATTTTTAAAATCCTCAAAAATCTGTATCGTTCTTAAAAATCCCAAAACTGCATTGGATTAACCGAACCAAAGACCATGAAGCAGGATGGTAAGGTGCCCAGAAAGCAGAAGACTAATGGACACAGAAACAGATTTTCAAGCTATCTCTGCCTCTGTTTACTGATGACTTGGCCTAATCCCTGATCTGTCAGTGCTAGATTAGTAGAATCTATCTAAATCGAAAGCTCTGCACTTTGACTATGCATTAGAAGCTCAAGAAAATAATCACAAAAGGTTCATTTCCTCAGAGTGGCAGAAGTATATTTAGGAATAAATGTCTGTTGGCCATTGTGGAGAAGTTAGTTAATGCAGTTCAACTTTTGACATAATGATTTACCAGCAGCTGATCCCGTGCCAGTGATGAGTGGGTGGTATGTTTTGAAGCTGTCTGAATACAGCACCCATACACTCTCAATCACAATGTCACATGCTCTGAGAAGAGGTTGTGGACAGGTGTGGATATGTAGTGTCACTTGAAAGATTTAAAAGCATACTAGGTTGTCGGTTTTTCTTTATTTTGAATTTTCTTAAGCAGTGTTTAGGGCACAACAAGGGGGGGGGACATACAGTTGTATGTGTGTTTGTGTGTGCTGTAAGCTGTAAGCATTTGCCTCCCTGTATTCACGTGAAACCCTTGTGTGTGAGTGTGTGAATAGCAGCTCTTGCCTTGATAAACACTTTCTCAATCCTTTGTTGGTCTGCTGTGCAGTGTGTAATCTGGGATTACCCGTCCATTTGATGTTATGTCATCTGCAGGGAGCTTGACCATAGAGAAAGCGTTAATGTCAATACATATGTGAGACTGCTCATGGTTCATTGGATTTTTAATGTGCAGGTCATTGCGGATGCACGTGCTTTTGTTCAAGGTACATTTATTTGTCATTCTACAAGAAAGGGCTACACAATGAAAAAACACCAAAAACATTAATTAAATACAAATATTTAAAAATGGAATAGAATACAACCTGGTCTGGTGTTATTTATTCACATCAATTTACGGTTTGGTGGTGACAATTAAATTTAAGCATCATTGATTTTCTTTCAAATTCACTAACTAAAATCCACTAAAATTGTGATGTCATATCCCCAAGGCCAACAACTGGAATGTTAGTGTTAGCAAATGTAGCTACATCCTGTGAGACAGCAGCACATGGTGAAATACACTGAGAGACATTAATACATTTCCTGTACTGTGCAAAAGGTGCAGGCAGGGGTGGGAAAATGCTGTAAAGTGAGAACGCTTTCAAAAAAATTGGTTATATTTATCAATTAACAAAATGCAAAGTGTCTAAACAGGGAAAACTAAATCAAGTCATTATTTGGTGTGACCACCCTTTGCATTCAAAACAGCGTTAGCCTAGTTTTCTAGGTACACTTGCACAGTCAGGGATTTTTCAGGCATACAGTCACGCTTTTCTCTAATACTCCAGACGTGTATGGAATCACGATGTGTGTAGTAGAGAAACCATCTCTCAACGAGGGAGGAGACTTTTCAGCAGCATTAACTCGGTCACCTACAACATTGTCAAACACTGTTAGGGATGGGGATCGAGACCGGTTCCAAAAGGACCCAGTTCCAAAATTTCTCAAAACCCGAAAATCAATAAGGTTCGAG
>NW_024043952.1:0-2338 GCF_014851395.1 Micropterus salmoides
ACCCTGCAGTTTCCCCCACTTGATAGGGTAGCTTGCCTCTGAAGGTTTGGACTGGATTTTACTCAAGACCAGGAATCAATTCTTTCTTTTCCTTCTTTTTTGAAAGTTGTCGTAGCCATAAGCAGGTAAAAAACCTAAATGCAAACACAAGTAAATCAATGAATCACTAATAACTCAGGTAACCATAATAAACATCACCATCCAACATCAAAATACTTATTTTAAATCACTGCTCACATAATTTAACTTTAAATCCTAACAACTTTAACCCTCTACAAACACAATCCTACACTTACAGTTTTCCCTTTTAAACTTTACAATACATTACTTTTAACCATGCTTCAAATCTCCATGATGTTAAATGTACAACACTTTAGTTTACAATTCAAACACATGGTTTTATACAAACATTTTTTCCCTAAATATAATTACATGATTCACTTTAATATTAAAATCCACCACATTTCACAAACAAACAAACGCTCACCGACTCCTTCCTCGTTCAGACAAGCTTTAGTCCTGCAGTCTCATTTTTTCCAGTTCCTCAACACATCTTCCCAGCCTGCTTTCTATCCTGTGAATGACTCCAATCTCCTAATTACCAGATCCCTCCCACCTGGTGACTAACTAGCTGACTGCAGCTAGGCACCACAACCAGGGAAAAAAGGGCCTGGTCTGCAGCTCAGCTTGACAGGTAGAAGCAGGCTGTTTTAGCCTGTACACACTGAGTTGATGGCTTCCAGTGACCTGTTGTACTTTGGAGTCAAATTTAACTCACTTTCTGTTGTTTTACACAGATCAGTCACAGGAAGAGTGTTTCACCAGATCTCACCTTTACAACAAACAATACCATTTTCATACAGCCATATTTCACTGAACAGGACTCATGTAAGATTTCTACATGAAAGCCTCTAAAGGTAGAAGCAGGCTGTTTTAGCCTGTACACACTGAGTTGATGGCTTCCAGTGACCTGTTGTACTTTGGAGTCAATTTAACTCACTTTCTGTTGTTTTACACAGATCAGTCACAGGGCAGAGTGTTTCACCAGATTTCTTCTTTACAACAAGAAATACCAATTTGATACACCCATATTTCACTGAACAGGACTCTCTTGCTTCTCAAGCCTAAGCGAGTGTGTAAAGCTCCTTTTGTGGACTTTATGAGCTAACGCCACCTAATAAGTTCTAAATGGAGTTTTAATACCAAAATATACTGTATGATGGGTGTGGGACCTGATTTGAGCTGTTGTGATTTGGGGCCCCTATGTGGCCCCTGAAAGAAACTAGCTTGGGACAGGCGGCAGAAGGTTGAGATTCAAGATTCTTGATGGTGTTGTCTCTGTGAGTCTTCTGGGTAAGTTTGAAGCCATTTGGAGCTCACTCAGAGATTTCGACATGAAGCCTCTAAAAGGTAGTGTCAAGTGCATTCACTTTAGTGAAGTTCAACCCTGCAGTTTCCCCCACTTGATAGGGTATGCTTGCCTCTGAAGGTTTGGACTGGATTTTACTCAATGACCAGGAATCAATTCTTTCTTTTCCTTCTTTTATTTGAAAGTTGTCGTAGCCATAAGCAGGTAAAAAACCTTAAATGCAAACCAAGTAAATCAATGAATCACATAATAAACTCAGGTAACCATAATAAACATCACCATCCAACATCAAAATACTTATTTTAAATCACTGCTCACATAATTTAACTTTAAATCCTAACAACTTTAACCCTCTACAAACACAATCCTACACTTACAGTTTTCCCTTTTAAACTTTACATACATTACTTTTAACCATGCTTCAAATCTCCATGATGTTAAATGTACAACACTTTAGTTACAATTCAAACACATGGTTTTATACAAACATTTTTTCCCTAAATATAATTACATGATTCACTTTAATATTAAAATCCACCACATTTCACAAACAAACAAACGCTCACCGACTCCTTCCTCGTTCAGACAAGCTTTAGTCCTGCAGTCTCATTTTTTTCCAGTTCCTCAACACATCTTCCCAGCCTGCTTTCTATCCTGTGAATGACTCCAAATCTCCTAATTACCAGATCCCTCCCACCTGGTGACTAACTAGCTGACTGCAGCTAAGCACCACAACCAGGGAAAAAAGGGCCTGGTCTGGAGCTCAGCTTGACAGGTAGAAGCAGCTGTTTTAGCCTGTACACCACTGAGTTGATGGCTTCCAGTGACCTGTTGTACTTTGGAGTCCAAATTTAACTCACTTTCTGTTGTTTTACACAGATCAGTCACAGGAAGAGTGTTTCACACAGATCTCACCTTTACAACAAACAATACCATTTTCATACAGCCATATTTCACTGAACAGGACTC
>NW_024043953.1:0-2432 GCF_014851395.1 Micropterus salmoides
CCAGCGCGCTCCAACCACCACCAGCGCTTCTACAACCACCACGAGCACCCCTCCAACCACAACTACTGCTGCACCAACCACAATCTCTTCTCCAACCACCACGACTACTGCTCCAACCACCACAGTCACTCCAACCACTACCAGTGCTTCTCCAACTACAAGCACTGCTCCAACAACCACAAGTGCTTCTACACAACACCACTGCTGCTACAACCACTACCGGTGCCGCTTCAACTACAAGCACTGCTCCAACCAGTACAAGCGCTTCTACAACCACCACTGCTGCTCCAACAAGTCCCGGTGCTGCTCCAAGTACAACCAGGCTCTCCAACTACAACTGCTGCTCCAACCACCACAGTCGCGCCAAAATCTACCAGTGCTTCTCCAACTACAAGCGTTGCGCCAACCAGCATGAGCGCCGCACCAACTACAAGCACTGGTCCAACAACCACCAGTGCTTTTACACCCACCATGAGCACCCCTCCAACCACCACAGTTCCTCCAACCACTAGTAGTACTTCTCCAACTACAACCGCTGCTGCAACCAGCACTAGCGCTGCTCCAACTACAAGCGCTGCTCCAACCACGACCAGCGCTGGTCCAACCACTACCAGCGCTTCTACAACCACCACGAGCACCCCTCCAACCACAACTAATGCCGCACCAACCACAATCTCCTCTCCAACCACCACGACTACTGCTCCAACCACCACGACTACTGCTCCAACCACCACAGTCACTCCAACCACTACCAGTGCTTCTCCAACTACAAGCACTGCTCCAACCACTACAAGCGCTTCTACAACCACCACTGCTGCTCCAACCACTACTGGTGCCGCTCCAACTACAAGCGCTGCTCCAACCACCACCAGCGCTTCTCCAACAACCACAATCTCCTCTCCAACCACCACGACTACTCCTCCAACAGCCACAGTCACTCCAACCACTACCAGTGCTTCTCTAACTACTAGCACTGCTCCAACCACTACAAGCGCTTCTGCAACCACAACTGCTGCTCCAACCACTACTGGTGCCGCTCCAACTACAAGCGCTGTTGCAACCAGCACTAGCGCTGCTCCAACTACAAGCGCTGCTCCAATCAGCATGAGCGCCGCATCAACTACTAGCACTGCTCCAACCACTACAAGCGCTTCTACAACCACCACTGCTGCTCCAACCACTACTGGTGCCGCTCCAACTACAAGCGCTGCTCCAACCACCACCAGCGCGTCTACAACCACCACGAGCACCCCTCCAACCACAACTACTGCCGCATCAACCACAATCTCTTCTACAACCACCACGACTACTGCCCCAACCACCACAGTCACTCCAACCACTACGAGCGCTTCTACAACCACCACGAGCACCCCTCCAACCACCACAGTTGCTCCAACCACTAGTAGTACTTCTCCAACTACAAGCGCTGCTCCAACCACCACCAGCGCTGCTCCAACCACCACGAGCACCCCTCCAACCACAACTACTGCCGCACCAACCACAATCTCCTCTCCAACCACCACGACTACTGCTCCAACCACCACAGTCACTCCAACAACTACTGCTGCACCAACCACTGCTGCTCCAACCACTACCGGTGCCGCTCCAACTACAAGCACTGCTCCAACCACTACAAGCGCTTCTACAACCACCACTGCTGCTCCAACCACTACTGGTGCCGCTCCAACTACAAGCGCTGCTCCAACCACCACCAGCGCTGCTCCAACAACCACCAGCGCTTCTACAACCACCACGAGTACCCCTCCAACCACAACTACTGCTGCACCAACCACAATCTCCTCTCCAACCACCACGACTACTCCTCCAACCACCACAGTTGCTCCAACCACTACCAGTGCTTCTCTAACTACTAGCACTTCTCCAACCACTACAAGGGCTTCTGCAACCACAACTGCTGCTCCAACCACTACTGGTGCCGCTCCAACTACAAGCGCTGCTGCAACCAGCACTAGCGATGCTCCAAGTACAAGCGCTGCTCCAATCAGCATGAGCGCCGCATCAACTACTAGCACTGCTCCAACCACTACAAGCGCTTCTACAACCACCACTGCTGCTCCAACCACCACCAGCGCTTCTACAACCACCACGAGCACCCCTCCAACCACAACTACTGCTGCACCAACCACAATCTCCTCTCCAACCACCACGACTACTCCTCCAACCACCACAGTCACTCCAACCACTACCAGTGCTTCTCCAACTACAAGCACTGCTCCAACAACCACAAGTGCTTCTACAACCACCACTGCTGCTACAACCACTACCGGTGCCGCTTCAACTACAAGCACTGCTAAAACCAGTACAAGCGCTTCTACAACCACCACTGCTGCTCCAACAAGTACCGGTGCTGCTCCAAGTACAACCAGTGCTTCTTCAACTACAACTGCTGCTCCAACCACCACAGTCGCGCC
>NW_024043954.1:0-3024 GCF_014851395.1 Micropterus salmoides
GCAGGCTGTTTTAGCCTGTACACACTGAGTTGATGGCTTCCAGTGACCTGTTGTACTTTGGAGTCAAATTTAACTCACTTTCTGTTGTTTACACAGATCAGTCACAGGACAGAGTGTTTCACCAGATCTCACCTTACAACAAACAATACCAATTTCATACAGCCACATTTCATGAACAAGTCTCATGTAGAGATTTCTACATGAAAGTCTCTAAAAGGTAGAAGCAGGCTGTTTTAGCCTATACACATGAGTTGATGGCTTCCAGTGACCTGTTGGACTTTGGAGTCAAATTTAACTCACTTTCTGTTGTTTACACAGATCAGTCACAGGGCAGAGTGTTTCACAGATTTCTTCTTACAACAAAAAATACCAAATGATACACCCATATTTCATGAACAGGATTCTCTGCTTCTCAAGCCTAAGCGAGTGTGTAAAGCTCCTTTTGTGGACTTTAGAGCTAACAGCCACCTAATAAGTTCTAAATGGAGTTTAATACCAAAATACAACTGTATGATGGGTGTGGGACGCTGATTTGAGCTGTTGTGATTGGGGCCCTATGTGGCCCTGAAAGAAACTAGCTTGGGAAAGGCGGCAGAAGGGTGAGATTCAACATTCTTGATGGTGTTGTCTCTGTGAGTCTTCTGGGAAAGTTGAATCCATTTGGAGCTCAACTCAGAGATTCTACATGAAAGTCTCTAAAAGGTAGAAGCAGGCGTTTTGCCTGTACACACTGAGTTGATGGCTTCCAGGACCTGTTGTACTTTGGAGTCAAATTTAACTCACTTTCTGTTGTTTACACAGATCAGTCAAATGACAGAGTGTTCACCAGATTTCTTCTTTACAACAAACAATACAAATTTCATACAGCCATATTTCACTGAACAGGACTCATGTAGAGATTTCTACATGAAAGCCTCTCAAAGGTAGAAGCAGGCTTTTTTAGCCTGTACACACTGAGTTGATGGCTTCCAGTGACCTGTGTGGACTTTGGAGTCAAATTTAACTCACTTTCTGTTGCTTGACACAGATCAGTCACAGGGCAGAGTGTTTCACGAGATCTCACCTTTACAACAAACAATACCATTTTCATACAGCCATATTTCGCTGAACAGGACTCAGTAGAGATTCTACATGAAAGCCTCTAAAAGGGAGAAGCAGGCTGTTTTAGCCTGTACACACTGAGTTGATGGCTTCCAGTGACGCTGTTCTTTGGAGTAAAATTTAACTCACTTTCTGTTTTTTTTACAAGATCAGTCACAGGACAGAGTGTTTCACCAGATTCACCTTTACAGCAAACAATACCAATTTCATACAGCCACATTCACTGAACAAATCTCATGTAGAGATTTCTACATGAAAGCCTCTAAAAGGTAGAAGCAGGCTGTTTTAGTCTGTACACACTGAGTTGATGGCTTCCAGTGACCTGCTGTACTTTGGAGTCAAATTTAACTCACTTTCTGTTGTTTTACACAGATCAGTCACAGGGCAGAGTGTTTCACCAGATTTCTTCTTTACAACAAAAAATACCAATTTGATACACCATATTTCACTGAACAGGACTCTCTTGCTTCTCAAGCCTAAGCGAGTGTGTAAAGCTCCTTTTGTGGACTTAATGAGCTAACAGCCACCTAATAAGTTCTAAATGGAGTTTTAATACCAAAATACAACTGTACAATGGGTGTGGGACGCTGATTTGAGCTGTTGTGATTTGGGGCCCTATGTGGCCCTGAAAGAAACTAGCTTGGGAAAGGCGGCAGAAGGGTGAGATTCAACATTCTTGATGGTGTTGTCTCTGTGAGTCTTCTGGGAAAGTTTGAATCCATTTGGAGCTCAACCAGAGATTTCTACATGAAAGTCTCTAAAAGGTAGAAGCAGGCGTTTTAGCCTGTACACACTGAGTGATGGCTTCCAGTGACTGTTGTACTTGGAGTCAAATTTAACTCACTTTCTTGTGTTTTACACAGATCAGTCAAATGACAGAGTGTTTCACCAGATTTCTTCTTTACAACAAACAATACAAATTTCATACAGCCATATTCACTGAACAGGACTCATATAGAGATTTCTACATGAAAGCCTCTCAAAGGTAGAAGCAGGCTTTTTTAGCCTGTACACTGAGTGATGGCTTCCAGGACCTGTTGGACTTTGGAGTCAAATTTAACTCACTTTCTGTTGCTTGACACAGATCAGTCACAGGGCAGAGTGTTTCACGAGATCTCACCTTTACAACAAAAATACCATTTTCATACAGCCAATATTTCGTGAACAGGACTCATGTAGAGATTCTACATGAAAGCCTCTAAAAGGGAGAAGCAGGCTGTTTTAGCCTGTACACACTGAGTTGATGGCTTCCAGTGACCTGCTGTTCTTGGAGTAAAATTTAACTCACTTTCTGTTTTTTTTACACAGATCAGTCACAGGACAGAGTGTTTCACCAGATCTCACCTTTACAGCAAACAATACCAATTTCATACAGCCACATTTCACTGAAACAAGTCTCATGTAGAGATTCTACATGAAAGCCTCTAAAAGGTAGAAGCAGGCTGTTTTAGTCTGTACACACTGAGTTGATGGCTTCCAGTGACCTGCTGTACTTGGAGTCAAATTTAACTCACTTCTGTTGTTTACACAGATCAGTCACAGGGCAGAGTGTTTCACCAGATTCTTCTTTACAACAAACAATACCAATTTCATACAGCCATATTTCACTTAACAGGACTCAGTAGAGATTTCTACATGAAAGCCTCTAAAAGGTAGAAGCAGGCTGTTTTAGCCTGTACACACTGAGTTGATGGCTTCCAGTGACCTGTTGTATTTGGAGTAAAATTTAACTCACTTCTGTTGTTTTACAGATCAGTCACAGGACAGAGTGTTTCACCAGATCACCTTTACAACAAACAATACCAATTTCATACAGCCATATTCAAGAACAGGACTCATGTAGAGATTTCTACATGAAGCCTCTAAAAGGTAGAAGCAGGCTGTTTTAGCTGTACACACTGAGTTGATGGCTTCCAGTGACCT
>NW_024043955.1:0-8238 GCF_014851395.1 Micropterus salmoides
TGTAAAGGTGAGATCTGGTGAAACACTCTGTCCTGTGACTGATCTGTGTAAACACAACAGAAAGTGAGTTAAATTTGACTCCAAAGTACAAACAGGTCACTGGAAGCCATCAACTCAGTGTGTACGGCTAAAACAGCCTGCTTCTACCTTTTAGAGGCTTTCATGTAGAAATCTCTACATGAGTCCTTTCAGTGAAATATGGATTATGAAATTGGTATTGTTTGTTGTAAAGGTGAGATCTGGTGAAACACTGCCTGTGATGATCTGTGTAAAACAACAGAAAGTGAGTTAAATTTGACTCCAAAGTCCAACAGGTCACTGGAAGCCATCAACTCAGTGTGTACAGGGTAAAACAGCCTGCTTCTACCTTTTAGAGGCTTTCATGTAGAAATCTCTGAGTTGAGCTCCAAATGGCTTCAAACTTACCGAGAAACTACAGAGACAACACCATCAACAATCTTGAATCTCAACCTTCTGCCGCCTTCCCAAGCTAGTTCTTTCAGGGGCCATATAGGGGCCCCAAATCACAACAGCTCAAATCAGCGTCCCACACCCATCATACAGTTGTATTTTGGTATTAAAACTCCATTTAGAACTTATTAGGTGGCTGTTAGCTCATAAAATCCACAAAAGGAGCTTTACACACTCGCTTAGGCTTAAGAAGCAAAAGATTACTGTTCAGAGAAATATGGCTGTATGAAATTGGTATTGTTTGCTGTAAAGATGAGATTGGTGAAACACTCTGTCCTGTTACTGATCTGTGTAAAACAACAGAAAGTGAGTTAAATTTGACTTCAAAGTCCAACAGGTCACTGGGAGCCATCAACTCAGTGTGTACAGGCTAAAACAGCCTGCTTCTACCTTTTAGAGGCTTTCATGTAGAAATCACTACATGAGTCCTGTTCAGTGAAATATGGCTGTATGACATAGTATTGTGTTTTGTAAAGGTGAGATCTGGTGAAACACTCTGTCCTGTGACTGATCTGTGTAAAACAACAGAAAGTGAGTTAAATTTGACTCCAAGTACAACAGGTCACTGGAAGCCATCAACTCAGTGTGTACAGGCTAAAACAGCCTGCTTCTACCTTTTAGAGGCTTTCATGTAGAAATCTCTACATGAGTCCTTTTCAGTGAAATATGGATTTATGAAATTGGTATTGTTTGTTGTAAAGGTGAGATCTGGTGAAACACTCTGTCCTGTGACTGATCTGTGTAAAACAACAGAAAGTGAGTTAAATTTGACTCCAAAGTCCAACAGGTCACTGGAAGCCATCAACTCAGTGTGTACAGGCTAAAACAGCTGCTTCTACCTTTTAGAGGCTTTCATGTAGAAATCTCTGAGTTGAGCTCCAAATGGCTTCAAACTTACGAGAACACTTACAGAGACAACACCATCAACAATCTTGAATCTCAACCTTCTGCCGCCTTTCCCAAGCTAGTTTCTTTCAGGGGCCATATAGGGGCCCAAATCACAACAGCTCAAATCAGTGTCCACACCCATCATACAGTTGTATTTTGGTATTAAAACTCCATTTAGAACTTATTAGGTGGCTGTTAGCTCATAAAATCCACAAAGGAGCTTTACACACTCGCTTAGGCTTAAGAAGCAAAAGATTACTGTTCAGAGAAATATGGCTGTATGAAATTGGTATTGTTTGCTGTAAAGATGAGATCTGGTGAAACACTCTGTCCTGTTACTGATCTGTGTAAAACAACAGAAAGTGAGTTAAATTTGACTTCAAAGTCCAACAGGTCACTGGGAGCCATCAACTCAGTGTGTACAGGCTAAAACAGCCTGCTTCTACCTTTTAGAGGCTTTCATGTAGAAATCACTACATGAGTCCTGTTCAGTGAAATATGGCTGTATGACATTAGTATTGTGTTTTGTAAAGGTGAGATCTGGTGAAACACTCTGTCCTGTGACTGATCTGTGTAAAACAACAGAAAGTGAGTTAAATTTGACTCCAAAGTACAACAGGTCACTGGAAGCCATCAACTCAGTGTGTACAGGCTAAAACAGCCTGCTTCTACCTTTTAGAGGCTTTCATGTAGAAATCTCTACATGAGTCCTTTCAGTGAAATATGGATTTATGAAATTGGTATTGTTTGTTGTAAAGGTGAGATCTGGTGAAACACTCTGTCCTGTGACTGATCTGTGTAAAACAACAGAAAGTGAGTTAAATTTGACTCCAAAGTCCAACAGGTCACTGGAAGCCATCAACTCAGTGTGTAAAGGGGAAAACAGCCTGCTTCTACCTTTTAGAGGCTTTCATGTAGAAATCTCTGAGTTGAGCTCCAAATGGCTTCAAACTTACGAGAACACTTACAGAGACAACACCATCAACAATCTTGAATCTCAACCTTCTGCCGCCTTTCCCAAGCTAGTTCTTTCAGGGGCCATATAGGGGCCCCAAATCACAACAGCTCAAATCAGCGTCCCACACCATCATACAGTTGTATTTTGGTATTAAAACTCCATTAGAACTTATTAGGTGGTACTTAGCTCATAAAATCCACAAAAGGAGCTTTACACACTCGCTTAGGCTTAAGAAGCAAAAGATTACTGTTCAGAGAAATATGGCTGTATGAAATTGGTATTGTTTGCTGTAAAGATGAGATCTGGTGAAACACTCTGTCCTGTTACTGATCTGTGTAAAACAACAGAAAGTGAGTTAAATTTGACTCCAAAGTCCAACAGGTCACTGGGAGCCATCAACTCAGTGTGTACAGGCTAAAACAGCCTGCTTCTACCTTTTAGAGGCTTTCATGTAGAAATCTCTACATGAGTCCTGTTCAGTGAAATATGGATTTATGAAATTGGTATTGTTTGTTGTAAAGGTGAGATCTGGTGAAACACTCTGTCCTGTGATGATCTGTGTAAAACAACAGAAAGTGAGTTAAATTTGACTCCAAAGTCCAACAGGTCACTGGAAGCCATCAACTCAGTGTGTACAGGCTAAAACAGCCTGCTTCTACCTTTTAGAGGCTTTCATGTAGAAATCTCTGAGTTGAGCTCCAAATGGCTTCAAACTTACCGAGAAGACTTACAGACAAAACACCATCAAGAATCTTGAATCTCAACCTTCTGCCGCCTTTCCCAAGCTAGTTTCTTTCAGGGACCACATAGGGGCCCCAAATCACAACAGCTCAAATCAGCGTCCCACACCCATCATACAGTTGTATTTTGGTATTAAAACTCCATTTAGAACTTATTAGGTGGCTGTTAGCTCATAAAGTCCACAAAAGGAGCTTTACACACTCGCTTAGGCTTAAGAAGCAAAAGATTACTGTTCAGTGAAATATGGCTGTATGAAATTGGTATTGTTTGCTGTAAAGGTGAGATCTGGTGAAACACTCTGTCCTGTGACTGATCTGTGTAAAACAACAGAAAATGAGTTAAATTTGACTCCAAAGTCCAACAGGTCACTGGAAGCCATCAACTCAGTGTGTACAGGCTAAAACAGCCTGCTTCTACCTTTTAGAGGCTTTCATGTAGAAATCACTACATGAGTCCTGTTCAGTGAAATATGGCTGTATGACATTAGTATTGTGTTTTGTAAAGGTGAGATCTGGTGAAACACTCTGTCCTGTGACTGATCTGTGTAAAACAACAGAAAGTGAGTTAAATTTGACTCCAAAGTCCAACAGGTCACTGGAAGCCATCAACTCAGTGTGTACAGGGTAAAACAGCCTGCTTCTACCTTTTAGAGGCTTTCATGTAGAAATCTCTACATGAGTCCTTTTCAGTGAAATATGGATTTATGAAATTGGTATTGTTTGTTGTAAAGGTGAGATCTGGTGAAACACTCTGTCCTGTGACTGATCTGTGTTAAAACAACAGAAAGTGAGTAAATTTGACTCCAAAGTCCAACAGGTCACTGGAAGCCATCAACTCAGTGTGTACAGGGTAAAACAGCCTGCTTCTACCTTTTAGAGGCTTTCATGTAGAAATCTCTGAGTTGAGCTCCAAATGGCTTCAAACTTACCGAGAACACTTACAGAGACAACACCATCAACAATCTTGAATCTCAACCTTCTGCCGCCTTTCCCAAGCTAGTTTCTTTCAGGGGCCATATAGGGGCCCCAAATCACAACAGCTCAAATCAGGTCCCACACCATCATACAGTTGTATTTGGTATTAAAACTCCATTTAGAACTTATTAGGTGGTACTTAGCTCATAAAATCCACAAAAGGAGCTTTACACACTCGCTTAGGCTTAAGAAGCAAAAGATTACTGTTCAGAGAAATATGGCTGTATGAAATTGGTATTGTTTGCTGTAAAGATGAGATCTGGTGAAACACTCTGTCCTGTTACTGATCTGTGTAAAACAACAGAAAGTGAGTTAAATTTGACTCCAAAGTCCAACAGGTCACTGGAAGCCATCAACTCAGTGTGTACAGGCTAAAACAGCCTGCTTCTACCTTTTAGAGGCTTTCATGTAGAAATCTCTGAGTGAGCTCCAAATGGCTTCAAACTTACCCAGAAGACTTACAGACACAACACCATCAAGAATCTTGAATCTCAACCTTCTGCCGCCTTTCCCAAGCTAGTTTCTTTCAGGGGCCACATAGGGGCCCCAAATCACAACAGCTCAAATCAGCATCCCACACCCATCATACAGTTGTATTTTGGTATTAAAACTCCATTTAGAACTTATTAGGTGGTTGTTAGCTCATAAAATCCACAAAAGGAGCTTTACACACTCGCTTAGGCTTAAGAAGCAAAAGATTACTGTTCAGTGAAATATGGGTGTATGAAATGGTATTTTTTGCTGTAAAGGTGAGATCTGGTGAAACACTCTGTCCTGTGACTGATCTGTGTAAAACAACAGAAAATGAGTTAAATTTGACTCCAAAGTCCAACAGGTCACTGGAAGCCATCAACTCAGTGTGTACAGGCTAAAACAGCCTGCTTCTACCTTTTAGAGGCTTTCATGTAGAAATCACTACATGAGTCCTGTTCAGTGAAATATGGCTGTATGACATTAGTATTGTTTTGTAAAGGTGAGATCTGGTGAAACACTCTGTCCTGTGACTGATCTGTGTAAAACAACAGAAAGTGAGTTAAATTTGACTCCAAAGTACAACAGGTCACTGGAAGCCATCAACTCAGTGTGTACAGGCTAAAAACAGCCTGCTTCTACCTTTTAGAGGCTTTCATGTAGAAATCTCTACATGAGTCCTTTTCAGTGAAATATGGATTTATGAAATTGGTATTGTTTGTTGTAAAGGTGAGATCTGGTGAAACACTCTGTCCTGTGATGATCTGTGTAAAACAACAGAAAGTGAGTTAAATTTGACTCCAAAGTCCAACAGGTCACTGGAAGCCATCAACTCAGTGTGTACAGGGTAAAACAGCCTGCTTCTACCTTTTAGAGGCTTTCATGTAGAAATCTCTGAGTTGAGCTCCAAATGGCTTCAAACTTACCGAGAACACTTACAGAGACAACACCATCAACAATCTTGAATCTCAACCTTCTGCCGCCTTTCCCAAGCTAGTTTCTTTCAGGGGCCATATAGGGGCCCAAATCACAACAGCTCAAATCAGCGTCCCACACCCATCATACAGTTGTATTTTGGTATTAAAACTCCATTTAGAACTTATTAGGTGGCTGTTAGCTCATAAAATCCACAAAAGGAGCTTTACACACTCGCTTAGGCTTAAGAAGCAAAAGATTACTGTCAGAGAAATATGGCTGTATGAAATTGGTATTGTTTGCTGTAAAGATGAGATCTGGTGAAACACTCTGTCCTGTTACTGATCTGTGTAAAACAACAGAAAGTGAGTTAAATTGACTTCAAAGTCCAACAGGTCACTGGGAGCCATCAACTCAGTGTGTACAGGCTAAAACAGCCTGCTTCTACCTTTAGAGGCTTTCATGTAGAAATCACTACATGAGTCCTGTTCAGTGAAATATGGCTGTATGACATTAGTATTGTGTTTTGTAAAGGTGAGATCTGGTGAAACACTCTGTCCTGTGACTGATCTGTGTAAAACAACAGAAAGTGAGTTAAATTGACTCCAAAGTACAACAGGTCACTGGAAGCCATCAACTCAGTGTGTACAGGCTAAAACAGCCTGCTTCTACCTTTAGAGGCTTTCATGTAGAAATCTCTACATGAGTCTTTTCAGTGAAATATGGATTATGAAATTGGTATTGTTGTTGTAAAGGTGAGATCTGGTGAAACACTCTGTCCTGTGACTGATCTGTGTAAAACACAAGAAAGTGAGTTAAATTTGACTCCAAAGTCCAACAGGTCACTGGAAGCCATCAACTCAGTGTGTACAGGGTAAAACAGCCTGCTCTACCTTTTAGAGGCTTTCATGTAGAAATCTCTGAGTGAGCTCCAAATGGCTTCAAACTTACCGAGAACACTTACAGAGACAACACCATCAACAATCTTGAATCTCAACCTTCTGCCGCCTTTCCAAGCTAGTTCTTTCAGGGGCCATATAGGGGCCCCAAATCACAACAGCTCAAATCAGCGTCCCACACCCATCATACAGTTGATTTTGGTATTAAAACTCCATTTAGAACTTATTAGGTGGCTGTTAGCTCATAAAATCCACAAAAAGGAGCTTTACACACTCGCTTAGGCTTAAGAAGCAAAAGATTACTGTTCAGAGAAATATGGCTGTATGAAATTGGTATTGTTTGCTGTAAAGATGAGATCTGGTGAAACACTCTGTCCTGTTACTGATCTGTGTAAACAACAGAAAGTGAGTAAATTTGACTTCAAAGTCCAACAGGTCACTGGGAGCCATCAATCAGTGGTACAGGCTAAAACAGCCTGCTTCTACCTTTTAGAGGCTTCATGTAGAAATCTCTACATGAGTCCTGTTCAGTGAAATATGGCTGTATGAAATTGGTATTGTTTGTTGTAAAGGTGAGATCTGGTGAAACACTCTGTCCTGTGACTGATCTGTGTAAACAACAGAAAGGAGTTAAATTTGACTCCAAAGTCCAACAGGTCATGGAAGCCATCAACTCAGTGTGTACAGGCTAAAACAGCCTGCTTCTACCTTTTAGAGGCTTTCATGTAGAAATCTCTGAGTTGAGCTCCAAATGGCTTCAAACTTACCGAGAAGACTTACAGACAAAACACCATCAAGAATCTTGAATCTCAACCTTCTGCCGCCTTTCCCAAGCTAGTTTCTTTCAGGGGCCACATAGGGGCCCCAAATCACAACAGCTCAATCAGCGTCCCACACCATCATACAGTTGTATTTTGGTATTAAAACTCCATTTAGAACTTATTAGGTGGCTGTTAGCTCATAAAGTCCAACAAAAGGAGCTTTACACACTCGCTTAGGCTTAAGAAGCAAAAGATTACTGTTCAGTGAAATATGGCTGTATGAAATTGGTATTGTTGCTGTAAAGGTGAGATCTGGTGAAACACTCTGTCCTGGACTGATCTGTGTAAAACAACAGAAAATGAGTTAAATTTGACTCCAAAGTCCAACAGGTCACTGGAAGCCATCAACTCAGTGTGTACAGGCTAAAACAGCCTGCTTCTACCTTTAGAGGCTTCATGTAGAAATCACTACATGAGTCCTGTTCAGTGAAATATGGCTGTATGACATTAGTATGTGTTTTGTAAAGGTGAGATCTGGTGAAACACTCTGTCCTGTTACTGATCTGTGTAAAACAACAGAAAGTGAGTTAAATTTGACTCCAAAGTCCAACAGGTCACTGGAAGCCATCAACTCAGTGTGTACAGGCTAAAACAGCTGCTTCTACCTTTAGAGGCTTTCATGTAGAAATCTCTACATGAGTCCTGTTCAGTGAAATATGGCTGTATGAAATTGGTATTGTTTGTGTAAAGGTGAGATCTGGTGAAACACTCTGTCCTGTGACGATCTGTGTAAAACAACAGAAGTGAGTTAAATTTGACTCCAAAGTCCAACAGGTCACTGGAAGCCATACTCAGTGTACAGGCTAAAACAGCCTGCTTCTACCTTTTAGAGGCTTTCATGTAGAAATCTCTACATGAGTCCTTTTCAGTGAAATATGGATTTATGAAATTGGTATTGTTTGTTGTAAAGGTGAGATCTGGTGAAACACTCTGTCCTGTGATTATTGTGTAAAACAACAGAAAGTGAGTTAAATTTGACTCCAAGTCCAACAGGTCACTGGAAGCCATCAACTCAGTGTGTACAGGGTTAAAACAGCCTGCTTCTACCTTTTAGAGGCTTTCATGTAGAAATCTCTGAGTTGAGCTCCAAATGGCTTCAA
>NW_024043956.1:0-2384 GCF_014851395.1 Micropterus salmoides
TAATACTACTCAGTAACGCTGAGTACACATGGTACGTATTAACACTAATCAGTAACGCTGAGTAAAGTGGTGTGTATTAATACTACTCAGTAACGTGAGTACAGATGGTGTGTGTTAATACTACTCAGTAACGCTGAATTCGATGGTGTGTATTAATACTTTCCTCAGTGACGCTGAGTACAGATGGTGTGTATAATATACTCAGTAACGCTGAGTACACATGGTAAGTATTAATACTACTCAGTAACGCTGAGTACACATGGCGCGTTTGAATAATTGTTCTTAGTAACGCCCAGTACAGTTGGCGCGTATTAATAATTGCCCTTAGTAACGCCCATTACAGATGGCACGCATTAATAATTGCCCTTAGTAACGCCCATTACAGATGGCGCGCATTAATAATTGCCCTTAGTAACGCCCATTACAAATGGCGCGCATTAATAATTGTCCTTAGTAACGGCCAGTACAGATGGCGCGTATTAATAATTGTCCTTAGTAACGCCCAATACAGATGGCACGCATTAATAATTGCCCTTAGTAACGCCCATTACAGATGGCGCGCATTAATAATTGCCCTTAGTAACGCCCATTACAGATGGCGCGCATTAATAATTGTCCTTAGTAACGCCCATTACAGATGGCGCGCATTAATAATTGTCCTTAGTAAAGCCCATTACAGATGGCGCGCATTAATAATTGTCCTTAGTAACGCCCATTACAGATGGCGCGTATTAATAATTGTCCTTAGTAACGCCCAGTAAAGATGGCGCGTATTAATAATTGTCCTTAGTAACGCCCAGTACAGATGGCGCGCATTAATAATAGTCCTTAGTAAAGCCCATTACAGATGTCGCGCATTAATAATTGTCCTTAGTAACGCCCATTACAGATGGCGCGTATTAATAATTGTCCTTAGTAACGCCCAGTACAGATGGCGCGTATTAATAATTGTCCTTAGTAACGCCCATTACAGATGGTGCGATTAATACTACTCAGTAACGCCCAGTACAGATGGCGCGTATTAATAATTGTCCTTAGTAACGCCCAGTACAGATGGCGCGTATTAATAATTGTCCTTAGTAACGCCCATTACAGATGGTGCGTATTAATAATTTTCCTTAGTAACGCCCAGTACAGATGGCGCGCATTAATAAATGTTCTTAGTAACGCCCAGTACAGATGGTGCGTATTAATAATTGTCCTTAGTAACGCCCATTACATATGGCGCGTATTAATAATTGTCCTTAGTAACGCCGAGTACAGATGGTGTGAATTAATACTTGTTCTCAGTAACGCTGAGTACACATGGTACGTATTAATACTACTCAGTAACGCTGAGTACACATGGTGTGTAATAATACTACTCAGTAACGCTGAGTACACATGGTGTGTATTAATACTACTCAGTAACACTGAATTCAGATGGTGTGTATTAATACTTTTCCTCAGTAACACTGAGTACACATGGTACGTATTAATACTACTCAGTAACGAAGTACACATTGTGTGTAATAATACTACTCAGTAACGCTGAGTACACATGGTGTGTATTAATACTACTCAGTAACGCTGAGTACAGATGGTGTGTATTAATACTACTCAGTAACGCTGAGTACACATGGTACGTATTAATACTACTCAGAAACGCTGAGTACAGATGGTGTGTATTAATAGTACTCAGTAACGCTGAATTCAAATGGTGTGTATTAATACTTTTCCTCAGTAACACTGAGTAGAGATGGTGTGTATTAATACTACTCAGTAACGCTGAGTACAGATGGTGTGTATTAATACTTTTCCTCATTAACGCTGAGTACAGATGGTGTGTATTAATACTACTCAGTAACGCTGAGTACAGATGGTGTGTATTAATACTACTCAGTAACGCTGAGTACACATGGTACGTATTAATACTAATCAGTAACGCTGAGTACAGATGGTGTGTGTTAATACTACTCAGTAACGCTGAATTCAGATGGTGTGTATTAATACTACTCAGTAACGCTGAGTACACATGGTACGTATTATACTAATCAGTAACGCTGAGTAAAGATGGGTGTATTAATACTACTCAGTAACGTTGAGTACAGATGGTGTGTGTTAATACTACTCAGTAACGCTGAATTCAGATGGTGTGTATTAATACTTTTCCTCAGTAACACTGAGTACAGATGGTGTGTATTAATACTACTCAGTAACGCTGAGTACACATGGTACGTATTGATACTAATCAGTAACGCTGAGTATAGATGGTGTGTATTAATACTACTCAGTAACGCTGAATTCAAATGGGGTATTAATACTTTTCCTCAGTAACATGAGTAGAGATGGTGTGTATTAATACTACTCAGTAACGCTGAGTACAGATGGTGTGTATTAATACT
>NW_024043957.1:0-10499 GCF_014851395.1 Micropterus salmoides
ACGCAGTAACGCAGGTGTGTAATACTCAGGTGTGTAAAACGCAGTAACGTAGGTGTGTAATACGCAGTATTGTAGGTGTGTAATAAGCTGTAACGCAGGTGTGTAAAACGCAGTAACGCAGGTGTGTAATACGCAGGTGTGTAAAACGCAGTAACGCAGGTGTAATACGCAGGTGTGTAAAACGCAGTAACGTAGGTGTGTAATACGCAGTAACGCAGGTGTGTAATACTCAGGTGTGTAAAACGCAGTAACGTAGGTGTGTAATACGCAGTATGTAGGTGTGTAATAAGCTGTAACGCAGGTGTGTAAAACGCAGTAACGCAGGTGTGTAATAAGCTGTAACGCAGGTGTGTAAAACGCAGTAACGTAGGTGTGTAATACGCAGGTGTGTAAAACGCAGTAACGTAGGTGTGTAATACGCAGTAACGCAGGTGTGTAATACGCAGTAACGTGTGTAATAAGCAGTAACGCAGGTGTAATAAGCAGTAACGTGTGTGTGATAAGCAGTAACGTAGGTGTGTAATACGCAGTAACGTAGGTGTGTAATACGCAGGTGTGTAAAACGCAGTACGTAGGTGTGTAATACGCAGTAACGCAGGTGTGTAATACGCAGTAACGTGTGTAATAAGCAGTAACGTGTGTGTGATAAGCAGTAACGTAGGTGTGTAATACGCAGTAACGTAGGTGTGTAATACGCAGGTGTGTAAAACGCAGTAACGTAGGTGTGTAATACGCAGTAACGCAGGTGTGTAATACGCAGTAACGTGTGTAATAAGCAGTAACGTAGGGTGTATAAGCAGTAACGTAGGTGTGTAATACGCAGTAACGTAGGTGTGTAATAAGCAGTAACGTAGGTGTGTAATACGCAGTAACGTAGGTGTGTAATAAGCAGTAACGTAGGTGTGTAATAAGCAGTAACGTAGGTGTGTAATAAGCAGTAACGTAGGTGTGTAATAAGCAGTAACGTAGGTGTGTAATAAGCAGTAACGTAGGTGTGTAATACGCAGGTGTGTAATACGCAGTAACGTAGGTGTGTAATACGCAGTAACGTAGTGTGTAATAAGCTGTAACGCAGGTGTGTAAAACGCAGTAACGTAGGTGTGTAATACGCAGGTGTGTAAAACGCAGTAACGTAGGTGTGTAATACGCAGTAACGCAGGTGTGTAATACGCAGTAACGTGTGTAATAAGCAGTACGCAGGTGTGTAATAAGCAGTAACGTAGGTGTGTAATACGCAGTAACGTAGGTGTGTAATAAGCAGTAACGTAGGTGTGTAATAAGCAGTAACGTAGGTGTGTAATACGCAGGTGTGTAATACGCAGTAACGTAGGTGTGTAATACGCAGTAACGTAGGTGTGTATAAGCAGTAACGTAGGTGTAATAAGCAGTAACGCAGGTGTGTAATACGCAGGTGTGTAATACGCAGTAACGTAGGTGTGTAATACGCAGTAACGTAGGTGTGTAATAAGCAGTAACGCAGGTGTGTAATACGCAGTAACGTAGGTGTGTAATACGCAGTAACGTAGGTGTGTATAAGCAGTAACGTAGGTGTGTATACGCAGTACGTAGGTGTGTAATACGCAGTAACGTAGGTGTGTAATAAGCAGTAACGTAGGTGTGTAATAAGCAGTACGTAGGTGTGTAATAAGCAGTAACGTAGGTGTGTATAAGCAGTAACGCAGGTGTGTAATACGCAGGTGTGTAATACGCAGTAACGTAGGTGTGTATACGCAGTAACGTAGGTGTGTAATAAGCAGTAACGTAGGTGTGTAATACGCAGTAACGTAGGTGTGTAATACGCAGTAACGTAGGTGTGTAATACGCAGTAACGTAGGTGTGTAATACGCAGTAACGTAGGTGTGTAATACGCAGGTGTGTAATACGCAGTAACGTAGGTGTGTAATACGCAGTAACGTAGGTGTGTAATACGCAGTAACGTAGGTGTGTAATAAGCAGTAACGTAGGTGTGTAATACGCAGTAACGTAGGTGTGTAATACGCAGTAACGCAGGTGTGTAATACGCAGTAACGTAGGTGTGTAATACGCAGTAACGTAGGTGTGTAATACGCAGTAACGCAGGTGTGTAATACGCAGTAACGCAGGTGTGTAATACGCAGTAACGCAGGTGTGTAATACGCAGTAACGTAGGTGTGTAATACGCAGTAACGTAGGTGTGTAATACGCAGTAACGTAGGTGTGTAATACGCAGTAACGTAGGTGTGTAATAAGCAGTAACGTAGGTGTGTAATAAGCAGTAACGTAGGTGTGTAATAAGCAGTAACGTAGGTGTGTAATAAGCAGTAACGCAGGTGTGTAATACGCAGGTGTGTAATACGCAGTAACGTAGGTGTGTAATACGCAGTAACGTAGGTGTGTAATAAGCAGTAACGTAGGTGTGTAATAAGCAGTAACGTAGGTGTGTAATACGCAGTAACGTAGGTGTGTAATACGCAGTAACGTAGGTGTGTAATACGCAGTAACGCAGGTGTGTAATAAGCAGTAACGCAGGTGTGTAATAAGCAGTAACGCAGGTGTGTAATACGCAGTAACGTAGGTGTGTAATACGCAGTAACGTAGGTGTGTAATACGCAGTAACGTAGGTGTGTAATAAGCAGTAACGCAGGTGTGTAATAAGCAGTAACGCAGGTGTGTAATACGCAGTAACGTAGGTGTGTAATACGCAGGTGTGTAAAACGCAGTAACGTAGGTGTGTAATACGCAGTAACGCAGGTGTGTAATACGCAGGTGTGTAAAACGCAGTAACGTAGGTGTGTAATACGCAGTAACGCAGGTGTGTAATACGCAGGTGTGTAAAACGCAGTAACGTAGGTGTGTAATACGCAGTAACGCAGGTGTGTAATACTCAGGTGTGTAAAACGCAGTAACGTAGGTGTGTAATACGCAGTATTGTAGGTGTGTAATAAGCTGTAACGCAGGTGTGTAATACGCAGTAACGCAGGTGTGTAATAAGCTGTAACGCAGGTGTGTAAAACGCAGTAACGTAGGTGTGTAATACGCAGGTGTGTAAAACGCAGTAACGTAGGTGTGTAATACGCAGTAACGCAGGTGTGTAATACGCAGTAACGTGTGTAATAAGCAGTAACGCAGGTGTGTAATAAGCAGTAACGTGTGTGTGATAAGCAGTAACGTAGGTGTGTAATACGCAGTAACGTAGGTGTGTAATACGCAGGTGTGTAAAACGCAGTAACGTAGGTGTGTAATACGCAGTAACGCAGGTGTGTAATACGCAGTAACGTGTGTAATAAGCAGTAACGTGTGTGTGATAAGCAGTAACGTAGGTGTGTAATACGCAGTAACGTAGGTGTGTAATACGCAGGTGTGTAAAACGCAGTAACGTAGGTGTGTAATACGCAGTAACGCAGGTGTGTAATACGCAGTAACGTGTGTAATAAGCAGTAACGTAGGTGTGTAATAAGCAGTAACGTAGGTGTGTAATACGCAGTAACGTAGGTGTGTAATACGCAGTAACGTAGGTGTGTAATAAGCAGTAACGTAGGTGTGTAATACGCAGTAACGTAGGTGTGTAATACGCAGTAACGTAGGTGTGTAATAAGCAGTAACGTAGGTGTGTAATAAGCAGTAACGTAGGTGTGTAATAAGCAGTAACGTAGGTGTGTAATAAGCAGTAACGTAGGTGTGTAATAAGCAGTAACGTAGGTGTGTAATACGCAGGTGTGTAATACGCAGTAACGTAGGTGTGTAATACGCAGTAACGTAGGTGTGTAATAAGCTGTAACGCAGGTGTGTAAACGCAGTAACGTAGGTGTGTAATACGCAGGTGTGTAAAACGCAGTAACGTAGGTGTGTAATACGCAGTAACGCAGGTGTGTAATACGCAGTAACGTGTGTAATAAGCAGTAACGCAGGTGTGTAATAAGCAGTAACGTAGGTGTGTAATACGCAGTAACGTAGGTGTGTAATAAGCAGTAACGTAGGTGTGTAATAAGCAGTAACGTAGGTGTGTAATACGCAGGTGTGTAATACGCAGTAACGTAGGTGTGTAATACGCAGTAACGTAGGTGTGTAATAAGCTGTAACGCAGGTGTGTAAAACGCAGTAACGTAGGTGTGTAATACGCAGGTGTGTAAAACGCAGTAACGTAGGTGTGTAATACGCAGTAACGCAGGTGTGTAATACGCAGTAACGTGTGTAATAAGCAGTAACGTGTGTGTGATAAGCAGTAACGTAGGTGTGTAATACGCAGTAACGTAGGTGTGTAATACGCAGGTGTGTAAAACGCAGTAACGTAGGTGTGTAATACGCAGTAACGCAGGTGTGTAATACGCAGTAACGTGTGTAATAAGCAGTAACGTAGGTGTGTAATACGCAGTAACGTAGGTGTGTAATACGCAGTAACGTAGGTGTGTAATACGCAGTAACGTAGGTGTGTAATACGCAGTAACGTAGGTGTGTAATACGCAGTAACGTAGGTGTGTAATACGCAGTAACGTAGGTGTGTAATACGCAGTAACGTAGGTGTGTAATACGCAGTAACGTAGGTGTGTAATACGCAGTAACATAGGTGTGTAATACGCAGGTGTGTAATACGCAGTAACGTAGGTGTGTAATACGCAGGTGTGTAATACGCAGTAACGTAGGTGTGTAATACGCAGGTGTGTAATACGCAGTAACGTAGGTGTGTAATACGCAGTAACGTAGGTGTGTAATACGCAGTAACGTAGGTGTGTAATAAGCAGTAACGTAGGTGTGTAATAAGCAGTAACGTAGGTGTGTAATACGCAGTAACGTAGGTGTGTAATAAGCAGTAACGTAGGTGTGTAATACGCAGTAACGTAGGTGTGTAATACGCAGGTGTGTAAAACGCAGTAACGTAGGTGTGTAATACGCAGTAACGCAGGTGTGTAATACGCAGGTGTGTAAAACGCAGTAACGTAGGTGTGTAATACGCAGGTGTGTAAAACGCAGTAACGTAGGTGTGTAATACGCAGTAACGCAGGTGTGTAATACTCAGGTGTGTAAAACGCAGTAACGTAGGTGTGTAATACGCAGTATTGTAGGTGTGTAATAAGCTGTAACGCAGGTGTGTAAAACGCAGTAACGCAGGTGTGTAATACGCAGGTGTGTAAAACGCAGTAACGCAGGTGTGTAATACGCAGGTGTGTAAAACGCAGTAACGTAGGTGTGTAATACGCAGTAACGCAGGTGTGTAATACTCAGGTGTGTAAAACGCAGTAACGTAGGTGTGTAATACGCAGTATTGTAGGTGTGTAATAAGCTGTAACGCAGGTGTGTAAAACGCAGTAACGCAGGTGTGTAATAAGCTGTAACGCAGGTGTGTAAAACGCAGTAACGTAGGTGTGTAATACGCAGGTGTGTAAAACGCAGTAACGTAGGTGTGTAATACGCAGTAACGCAGGTGTGTAATACGCAGTAACGTGTGTAATAAGCAGTAACGCAGGTGTGTAATAAGCAGTAACGTGTGTGTGATAAGCAGTAACGTAGGTGTGTAATACGCAGTAACGTAGGTGTGTAATACGCAGGTGTGTAAAACGCAGTAACGTAGGTGTGTAATACGCAGTAACGCAGGTGTGTAATACGCAGTAACGTGTGTAATAAGCAGTAACGTGTGTGTGATAAGCAGTAACGTAGGTGTGTAATACGCAGTAACGTAGGTGTGTAATACGCAGGTGTGTAAAACGCAGTAACGTAGGTGTGTAATACGCAGTAACGCAGGTGTGTAATACGCAGTAACGTGTGTAATAAGCAGTAACGTAGGTGTGTAATAAGCAGTAACGTAGGTGTGTAATACGCAGTAACGTAGGTGTGTAATACGCAGTAACGTAGGTGTGTAATAAGCAGTAACGTAGGTGTGTAATACGCAGTAACGTAGGTGTGTAATACGCAGTAACGTAGGTGTGTAATAAGCAGTAACGTAGGTGTGTAATAAGCAGTAACGTAGGTGTGTAATAAGCAGTAACGTAGGTGTGTAATAAGCAGTAACGTAGGTGTGTAATAAGCAGTAACGTAGGTGTGTAATACGCAGGTGTGTAATACGCAGTAACGTAGGTGTGTAATACGCAGTAACGTAGGTGTGTAATAAGCTGTAACGCAGGTGTGTAAAACGCAGTAACGTAGGTGTGTAATACGCAGGTGTGTAAAACGCAGTAACGTAGGTGTGTAATACGCAGTAACGCAGGTGTGTAATACGCAGTAACGTGTGTAATAAGCAGTAACGCAGGTGTGTAATAAGCAGTAACGTAGGTGTGTAATACGCAGTAACGTAGGTGTGTAATAAGCAGTAACGTAGGTGTGTAATAAGCAGTAACGTAGGTGTGTAATACGCAGGTGTGTAATACGCAGTAACGTAGGTGTGTAATACGCAGTAACGTAGGTGTGTAATAAGCTGTAACGCAGGTGTGTAAAACGCAGTAACGTAGGTGTGTAATACGCAGGTGTGTAAAACGCAGTAACGTAGGTGTGTAATACGCAGTAACGCAGGTGTGTAATACGCAGTAACGTGTGTAATAAGCAGTAACGTGTGTGTGATAAGCAGTAACGTAGGTGTGTAATACGCAGTAACGTAGGTGTGTAATACGCAGGTGTGTAAAACGCAGTAACGTAGGTGTGTAATACGCAGTAACGCAGGTGTGTAATACGCAGTAACGTGTGTAATAAGCAGTAACGCAGGTGTGTAATACGCAGTAACGTGTGTAATAAGCAGTAACGTAGGTGTGTAATACGCAGTAACGTAGGTGTGTAATACGCAGTAACGTAGGTGTGTAATACGCAGTAACGTAGGTGTGTAATACGCAGTAACGTAGGTGTGTAATACGCAGTAACGTAGGTGTGTAATACGCAGTAACGTAGGTGTGTAATAAGCAGTAACGTAGGTGTGTAATACGCAGTAACGTAGGTGTGTAATACGCAGTAACGTAGGTGTGTAATACGCAGTAACGTAGGTGTGTAATACGCAGTAACATAGGTGTGTAATACGCAGGTGTGTAATACGCAGTAACGTAGGTGTGTAATACGCAGGTGTGTAATACGCAGTAACGTAGGTGTGTAATACGCAGGTGTGTAATACGCAGTAACGTAGGTGTGTAATACGCAGTAACGTAGGTGTGTAATACGCAGTAACGTAGGTGTGTAATAAGCAGTAACGTAGGTGTGTAATACGCAGTAACGTAGGTGTGTAATACGCAGTAACGCAGGTGTGTAATAAGCAGTAACGCAGGTGTGTAATACGCAGTAACGTAGGTGTGTAATACGCAGTAACGTAGGTGTGTAATAAGCAGTAACGCAGGTGTGTAATACGCAGTAACGTAGGTGTGTAAAACGCAGTAACGTAGGTGTGTAATAAGCAGTAACGTAGGTGTGTAATAAGCTGTAACGCAGGTGTGTAAAACGCAGTAACGTAGGTGTGTAATACGCAGTAACGCAGGTGTGTAATACGCAGGTGTGTAAAACGCAGTAACGTAGGTGTGTAATACGCAGTAACGCAGGTGTGTAATACGCAGTAACGTGTGTAATAAGCAGTAACGTAGGTGTGTAAAACGCAGTAACGTAGGTGTGTAATACGCAGTAACGCAGGTGTGTAATACGCAGTAACGCAGGTGTGTAATACGCAGTAACGCAGGTGTGTAATACGCAGTAACGTGTGTAATACGCAGTAACGCAGGTGTGTAATACGCAGTAACGTGTGTAATAAGCAGTAACGTAGGTGTGTAATAAGCAGTAACGCAGGTGTGTAAAACGCAGTAACGTAGGTGTGTAATACGCAGTAACGCAGGTGTGTAATAAGCAGTAACGCAGGTGTGTAATACGCAGTAACGTAGGTGTGTAATACGCAGTAACGTAGGTGTGTAATAAGCTGTAACGCAGGTGTGTAAAACGCAGTAACGTAGGTGTGTAATAAGCAGTAACGTAGGTGTGTAATAAGCTGTAACGCAGGTGTGTAAAACGCAGTAACGTAGGTGTGTAATACGCAGGTGTGTAAAACGCAGTAACGTAGGTGTGTAATACGCAGTAACGCAGGTGTGTAATACGCAGTAACGTGTGTAATAAGCAGTAACGCAGGTGTGTAATAAGCAGTAACGTAGGTGTGTAATACGCAGTAACGCAGGTGTGTAATAAGCAGTAACGTGTGTGTGATAAGCAGTAACGTAGGTGTGTAATACGCAGTAACGTAGGTGTGTAATACGCAGGTGTGTAAAACGCAGTAACGTAGGTGTGTAATACGCAGTAACGCAGGTGTGTAATACGCAGTAACGTGTGTAATAAGCAGTAACGTGTGTGTGATAAGCAGTAACGTAGGTGTGTAATACGCAGTAACGTAGGTGTGTAATACGCAGGTGTGTAAAACGCAGTAACGTAGGTGTGTAATACGCAGTAACGCAGGTGTGTAATACGCAGTAACGTGTGTAATAAGCAGTAACGTAGGTGTGTAATAAGCAGTAACGTAGGTGTGTAATACGCAGTAACGTAGGTGTGTAATACGCAGTAACGTAGGTGTGTAATACGCAGTAACGTAGGTGTGTAATACGCAGTAACGTAGGTGTGTAATACGCAGTAACGTAGGTGTGTAATAAGCAGTAACGTAGGTGTGTAATACGCAGTAACGTAGGTGTGTAATACGCAGTAACGTAGGTGTGTAATACGCAGTAACGTAGGTGTGTAATACGCAGTAACGTAGGTGTGTAATACGCAGGTGTGTAATACGCAGTAACGTAGGTGTGTAATACGCAGGTGTGTAATACGCAGTAACGTAGGTGTGTAATACGCAGTAACGTAGGTGTGTAATACGCAGTAACGTAGGTGTGTAATACGCAGTAACGTAGGTGTGTAATACGCAGTAACGTAGGTGTGTAATAAGCAGTAACGTAGGTGTGTAATACGCAGTAACGTAGGTGTGTAATACGCAGTAACGCAGGTGTGTAATACGCAGTAACGTAGGTGTGTAATACGCAGTAACGTAGGTGTGTAATAAGCAGTAACGTAGGTGTGTAATACGCAGTAACGTAGGTGTGTAATACGCAGTAACGTAGGTGTGTAATAAGCAGTAACGTAGGTGTGTAATAAGCAGTAACGTAGGTGTGTAATAAGCAGTAACGTAGGTGTGTAATAAGCAGTAACGTAGGTGTGTAATAAGCAGTAACGTAGGTGTGTAATACGCAGGTGTGTAATACACAGTAACGTAGGTGTGTAATAAGCAGTAACGTAGGTGTGTAATAAGCAGTAACGTAGGTGTGTAATAAGCAGTAACGCAGGTGTGTAATACGCAGGTGTGTAATACGCAGTAACGTAGGTGTGTAATACGCAGTAACGTAGGTGTGTAATAAGCTGTAACGCAGGTGTGTAAAACGCAGTAACGTAGGTGTGTAATAAGCAGTAACGTAGGTGTGTAATAAGCAGTAACGCAGGTGTGTAATACGCAGGTGTGTAATACGCAGTAACGTAGGTGTGTAATAAGCTGTAACGCAGGTGTGTAAAACGCAGTAACGTAGGTGTGTAATAAGCAGTAACGTAGGTGTGTAATAAGCTGTAACGCAGGTGTGTAATAAGCTGTAACGCAGGTGTGTAAAACGCAGTAACGTAGGTGTGTAATAAGCAGTAACGTAGGTGTGTAATAAGCTGTAACGCAGGTGTGTAAAACGCAGTAACGTAGGTGTGTAATACGCAGGTGTGTAAAACGCAGTAACGTAGGTGTGTAATACGCAGTAACGCAGGTGTGTAATACGCAGTAACGTGTGTAATAAGCAGTAACGCAGGTGTGTAATAAGCAGTAACGTAGGTGTGTAATACGCAGTAACGCAGGTGTGTAATAAGCAGTAACGTGTGTGATAAGCAGTAACGTAGGTGTGTAATACGCAGTAACGTAGGTGTGTAATACGCAGGTGTGTAAAACGCAGTAACGTAGGTGTGTAATACGCAGTAACGCAGGTGTGTAATACGCAGTAACGTGTGTAATAAGCAGTAACGTGTGTGTGATAAGCAGTAACGTAGGTGTGTAATACGCAGTAACGTAGGTGTGTAATACGCAGGTGTGTAATACGCAGTAACGTGTGTAATAAGCAGTAACGTAGGTGTGTAATACGCAGTAACGTAGGTGTGTAATACGCAGTAACGTAGGTGTGTAATACGCAGTAACGTAGGTGTGTAATACGCAGTAACGTAGGTGTGTAATACGCAGGTGTGTAAAACGCAGTAACGTAGGTGTGTAATACGCAGTAACGCAGGTGTGTAATACGCAGTAACGTGTGTAATAAGCAGTAACGTAGGTGTGTAATACGCAGTAACGTAGGTGTGTAATACGCAGTAACGTAGGTGTGTAATACGCAGTAACGTAGGTGTGTAATACGCAGTAACGTAGGTGTGTAATACGCAGTAACGTAGGTGTGTAATACGCAGTAACGTAGGTGTGTAATACGCAGTAACGTAGGTGTGTAATACGCAGGTGTGTAAAACGCAGTAACGTAGGTGTGTAATACGCAGTAACGCAGGTGTGTAATACGCAGTAA
>NW_024043958.1:0-5379 GCF_014851395.1 Micropterus salmoides
TACTGAGGAAAAGTATTAATACACACAGTCTGTACTCAGCGTTACTGAGGAAAAGTATTAATACACACCATCTGTACTCAGCGTTACTGAGTAGTATTAATACACACCATCTGTACTCAGCGTTACTGAGAACAGGTATTAATACACACCATCTGTACTCAGCGTTACTGAGTAGTATTAATACGTGCCATCTTTACTCGGCGTAACTAAGGACAAGTATTAATACACACCATCTGTACTCAGCGTTACTGAGGACAAGTATTAATATACACCATCTGTACTCAGCGTTACTGAGTATATTAATGAGCACCATCTGTACTGGGCGTACTAAGGACAAGTATAAATACGCGCAATTTTTAATCGGCGTTACTAAGGACAATTATAATACGCGCACTGTACTGGGCGTTACTAAGGACAATTATTAATGCGCGCCATCCGTATGGGCGTTACTAAGGACAATTATTAATGCGCGCCATCTGTACTGGGCGTTACTAGGGCAATTATTAATACGCGCCATCTGTACTGGGCGTTACTAAGGACAATTATTAATACGCGCCATCTGTACTGGGCGTTACTAAGGACAATTATAATGCGCGCCATCTGTACTGGGCGTTACTAAGGACAATTATTAATACGGCCATCTGTACTGGGCGTTACTAAGGACAATTATTAATGCGCGCCATCTGTACTGGGCGTTACTAAGGGCAATTATTAATACGCGCCATCTGTACTGGGCGTTACTAAGGACAATTATTCATACGCGCCATCTGTACTCAGCGTTACTGAGTAGTATTAATACACACCATCTGTATCAGCGTTACTGAGTAGATAATATACACCATGTGTACTCAGCGTTACTGAGGAAAAGTATTAATACACACAGTCTGTACTCAGCGTTATGAGGAAAAGTATTAATACACCATCTGTACTCAGCGTTACTGAGTAGTATTAATACACACCATCTGTACTCAGCGTTACTGAGAACAGGTATTAATACACACCATCTGTACTCAGCGTTACTGAGTCGTATTTAATACACACCATCTGTACTCAGCGTTACTGAGTACTATTAATACACACCATCTGTACTCAGCGTTACTGAGTAGTATTAATACACACCATCTGTACTCAGCGTTACTGAGTAATATTAATACACACCATCTGTACTCAGCTTTATTGATTAGTATTAATACGTACCATGTGTATTCAGCGTACGGAGAAGTATTAATACACACCATCTGTACTCAGCGTACTGAGGACAAGTATACTACACACCATCTGTACTCAGCGTTACTGAGTAGTATTAATACACACCATCTGTACTCAGCGTTACTGAGTAGTATTAATACACACCAACTCTACTCAGCGTTACTGAGTAGTATTAATACACACCATCTGTACTCAGCGTTACTGAGGACAAGTATTACTACACACCATCTGTACGCAGCGTTACTGAGTAGTATTAATACACACCATCTGTACTCAGCGTTACTGAGTAATATTAATACACACCATCTGTACTCAGCGTTACTGATTAGTATTAATACGTACCATGTGTATTCAGCGTTACGGAGTAGTATTAATACACACCATCTGTACTCGGCGTTACTAAGGACAAGTATTAATATGCACAATGTGAGCTCAGCGTTACTAAAGACAAGTATTAATACGTGCCATCTTTACTCGGCGTAACTAAGGACAAGTAAATACACACCATCTGTACTCAGCGTGACTGAGGACAAGTATTAATACGCGCCATCTGTACTCAGCGTTACTGAGTACTATTAATGAGCACCATCTGTACTGGGCGTTACTAAGGACAAGTATTAATACGCGCAATTTTAATCGGCGTTACTAAGGACAATTATTAATACGCGCCATCTGTACTGGGCGTTACTAAGGACAATTATTAATGCGCGCCATCCGTACTGGGCGTTACTAAGGACAATTATTAATGCGCGCCATCCGTACTGGGCGTTACTAAGGGCAATTATTAATACGCGCCATCTGTACTGGGCGTTACTAAGGACAATTATTAATGCGCGCCATCTGTACTGGGCGTTACTAAGGACAATTATTCATACGCGCCATCTGTACTCAGCGTTACTGAGTAGTATTAATACACACCATCTGTACTCAGCGTTACTGAGTAGTATTAATATACACCATGTGTACTCAGCGTTACTGAGGAAAAGTATTAATACACACCATCTGTACTCTGCGTTACTAAGGACAATTATTAATATGCACAATGTGTGCTCAGCGTACTAAAGACAGTATGAAAAAGCGCCATCTGTACTGGGCGTTACTAAGGACAAGTATTAATATGCGCAATTTTTAATCGGCGTACTAAGGACAATGATTAATACGCGCCATCTGTACTGGGCGTTACTAAGGACAAGTATTAATACGCGCAATTTTTAATCGGCGTTACTACGGACAATTATTTATATGCACCATCTGTACTCGTTGTTACTAAGAATAAGTATTAATACACACCATCTGTACTCAGCGTTACTGAGTAGTATTAATACACACCATCTGTACTCAGTGTTACTGAAGACAAGTATACTACACCATTTGTACTCAGCGTTATGAGTAATATTAATACACACCATCTGTACTCAGCGTTACTGATAGTATTAATACGTACCATGTGTATTCAGCATTACGGAGTAGTATTAATACACACCATCTGTACTCAGCGTAATGAGGAAAAGTATTAATACGCACAATGTGAGCTCAGGTACTAAAGACAAGTATTAATACGCGCCATCTTTACTCGGCGTAACTAAGGACAAGTATTAATACACACCATCTGCACTCAGCGTGACTGAGGACAAGTATTAATATGCGCATCTGTACTCAGCGTTACTGAGTACTATAATGAGCACCATCTGTACTGGGCGTTACTAAGGACAAGTATTAATACGCGCAATTTTTAATCGGCGTTACTAAGGACAATTATTAATACGCGCCATCTGTACTGGGCGTTATAAGGACAATATTAATGCGCGCCATCCGTACTGGGCGTTATAAGGACAATTATAATGCGCGCCATCTGTACTGGGCGTTACTAAGGGCAATTATTAATACGCGCCATCTGTACTGGGCGTTACTAAGGACAATTATTAATGCGCGCCATCTGTACTGGGCGTTACTAAGGACAATTATTCATACGCGCCATCTGTACTCAGCGTTACTGAGTAGTATTAATACACACCATCTGTACTCAGCGTTACTGAGTAGTATTAATATACACCATGTGTACTCAGCGTTACTGAGGAAAAGTATTAATACACACAGTCTGTACTCAGCGTTACTGAGGAAAAGTATTAATACACACCATCTGTACTCAGCGTTACTGAGTAGTATTAATACACACCATCTGTACTCAGCGTTATGAGAAACAGGTATTAATACACACCATCTGTACTCAGCGTTACTGAGTAGTATTAATACGTGCCATCTTTACTCGGCGTAACTAAGGACAAGTATTAATACACACCATCTGTACTCAGCGTGACTAAGGACAAGTATTAATATGCGCCATCTGTACTCAGCGTTACTGAGTACTATTAATGAGCACCATCTGTACTGGGCGTTACTAAGGACAAGTATTAATACGCGCAATTTTAATCGGCGTTACTAAGGACAATTATTAATACGCGCCATCTGTACTGGGCGTTACTAAGGACAATTATTAATGCGCGCCATCTGTACTGGGCGTTACTAAGGACAATTATTAATGCGCGCCATCTGTACTGGGCGTTACTAAGGGCAATTATTAATACGCGCCATCTGTACTGGGCGTTACTAAGGACAATTATTAATACGCGCCATCTGTACTGGGCGTTACTAAGGACAATTATTAATGCGCGCCATCTGTACTGGGCGTTACTAAGGACAATTATTAATACGCGCCATCTGTACTGGGCGTTACTAAGGACAATTATTAATGCGCGCCATCTGTACTGGGCGTTACTAAGGGCAATTATTAATACGCGCCATCTGTACTGGGCGTTACTAAGGACAATTATTCATACGCGCCATCTGTACTCAGCGTTACTGAGTAGTATTAATACACACCATCTGTACTCAGCGTTACTGAGTAGTATTAATATACACCATGTGTACTCAGCGTACTGAGGAAAAGTAATACACAGTCTGTACTCAGCGTTACTGAGGAAAAGTATTAATACACACCATCTGTACTCAGCGTTACTGAGTAGTATTAATACACACCATCTGTACTCAGCGTTACTGAGAAAAGTATTATACACACCATCTGTACTCAGCGTTACTGAGTAGTATTAATACACACATCTGTACTCAGCGTTACTGAGTACTATTAATACACATCTGTACTCAGCGTTACTGAGTAGTATTAATACACACCATCTGTACTCAGCGTTACTGAGTAATATTAATACACACCATCTGTACTCAGCTTTATTGATTAGTATTAATACGTACCATGTGATCAGGTTACGGAGAAGTATTAATACACACCATCTGTACTCAGCGTTATGAGGACAAGTATACTACACACATCTGTATCAGCGTTATGAGTAGTATTAATACACACCATCTGTACTCAGCGTTACTGAGTAGTATTAATACACACCAACTCTACTCAGCGTTACTGAGTAGTATTAATACACACCATCTGTACTCAGCGTTACTGAGGACAAGTATTACTACACACCATCTGTACGCAGCTTTACTGAGTAGTATTAATACACACATCTGTACTCAGCGTTACTGAGTAATATTAATACACACCATCTGTACTCAGCGTATGATTAGTATTAATACGTACCATGTGTATTCAGCGTTACGGAGTAGTAATAAACACACCATCTACTAGGCGTTACTAAGGACAAGTATTAATATGCACAATGTGAGCTCAGCGTTACTAAAGACAAGTATTAATACGTGCCATCTTTACTCGGCGTAACTAAGGACAAGTATTAATACACACCATCTGTACTCAGCGTGACTGAGGACAAGTATAATACGCGCCATCTGTACTCAGCGTTACTGAGTACTATTAATGAGCACCATCTGTACTAGGCGTTACTAAGGAAAGTATTAATACGCGCAATTTTAATCGGCGTTACTAAGGACAATATTAATACGCGCCATCTGTACTGGGCGTTACTAAGGACATTATTAATGCGCGCCATCCGTACTGGGCGTTACTAAGGACAATTATTAATGCGCGCCATCCAGTACTGGGCGTTACTAAGGCAATTATTAATACGCGCCATCTGTACTGGGCGTTACTAAGGACAATATTAATGCGCGCCATCTGTACTGGGCGTTACTAAGGACAATTATTCATACGCGCCATCTGTACTCAGCGTTACTGAGTAT
>NW_024043959.1:0-5772 GCF_014851395.1 Micropterus salmoides
TGTTGTTGGATGTTGTTATTGTTGGATGTTGTTGGTGGATGTTGTTGTTGGATGTTGTTGTTGGTGGATGTTGTTGTTGGATGTTGTGGATGTTGTTATTGTTGGATGTTGTTGGTGGATGTTGTGGATGTTGTTGTTGTTGGATGTTGTTATTGTTGTTGTTGGTGGATGTTGTGTTGGATGTGTGGATGTTGTGTGGATGTTGTGGGGATGTTGTTGTTGTTGGTGTTGTTTGTTGGTGGATGTTGTTGTTGGATGTTGTGGATGTTGTTGTTGTTGGATGTTGTTATTGTTGTTGTTGGTGGATGTTGTTGTTGGGTGTTGTTGGTGGATGTTGTTGTTGGATGTTGTTGTTGGTGGATGTTGTTGTTGGATGTTGTGGATGTTGTTGTTGTTGGTGTTGTTATTGTTGTTGTGTGGATGTGTTGTTGGATGTTGTTGGTGGATGTTGTTGTTGTTGGATGTTGTTGTTGGTGGATGTTGTTGTTGGATGTTGTGGATGTTGTTGTTGTTGGATGTTGTTATTGTTGTTGTGTGGATGTTGTTGTTGTTGGATGTTGTGGATGTGTTGTTGGTGGATGTTGTTGTGTGGATGTTGTTGTTGTTGTTGTTGTGTGGATGTTGTTGTTGTGTTGTTGGTGGATGTTGTTGTTGGATGTTCTTGGATGTTGATCTCATTGTTTTGTGTTCGATGTTTTCAGGTGATAATCGGAGCCTTGGAGAGCAGTGGAGATATTGTTTCAGTGTCTTGTTGTGACAACGAGATCTTCATCCTGAAAGGAGACAGAGACATCATCCGTCTCTCTAACAGCCCAGAGGGACTGGCCTCCAACTGTGAGTATACTGTTAATACTATGAGATGGGGACTCGAGTCCGACTTGAGACTCGTCCTCAAAAGATTTCAGACTTGACTCAGACTTGAGGTGCGGGACTCGTGAACAATGAGAGAGAGAGAGTTGACAAAAAAACTTCATACAACAAGACCCAAACAAAGAAGCGCTGAACGCAAAATAGGTTAGTAACCTGAGGTCAGTGAACACGGCCATCTAACGTTAGCTTGCTTCTTGCTTTAGCTACGACCTTCGGGAGGTTAACTCCGACTGTTGATCATTATGAGAAGATGAATGAGCGTTTGTTTGCTTTCTAAACTAGTGGTGGTCGATTAACGTAATGATTTATGTCCCGCTGAACGTAAATGATTATGTTAATTAACGTGATGGCTGCCATCATGTTAATTATTAACGGTGGCTGAAAACAGGTCACAGGTTTATTGTTGATCGTGTAAAGTTGCAGCTTTATGTAGTTAGAACGTTACACTGGCTTTGAGAGTCTGCGGTTGGTGTTGACTTGCAGTAATTAATAAGCTGTCATGAATTGCACTGCACATTGGTTGTGCTCTGTAAGTGAAAAACAGGTCACAGTTACAGACTTTCCTTATAGCTCTGCAGTTTTATCCAGGCAGCCTGGACTGAATGCAGCAGGTGATACAACATTCATTAGAACCACGAGAGACTTGACTTGGACTCTAGCTCTCTAGTTAGCTCAGAGACTGGTGAGCATCTCTGCTGCTACTGCTAATAGTACCTGTAAGCGCCATTTGTTAGTAGCAAGTTTGTTTATGTTATAACATTTGGTACTCTGTCATTCTTGTGTTTATTTTGGTACTTCGGTGCAACTTCTGTATTGGAACGCTTATTTTGAAGTTTGAAAGAAGCGGTAAGAAAAAACAATAAACGAGTGTGGACGGCGGAGCAACACGGTTGTTTTACCGTCGTTGGTTCTCTCCGGGCCAACTCAACACGTAAAACTGTCTTACGTCATTCATACAATGTGGTTATGATAACAGAAGTAAGTTTAGTTGAAGTTTACAATTACGAACAATTAAGATAGCCACTACAGTACCGCTGCTACAGCTGTAACTGCCCACCCTAACCGTACACTGCCTCTCTTTTAACCTCCTGCTGAAGTACTGAAGTACACCTCCAGCAGCACAGGGGGACGGGCCTCCAACTGTAGGTAACACCACCTCTGCTGCTGCGGCAGCCACCCGACCCCGGTGCCCGACTTTAAACACCTCATACTAACACAAAGCCTGAAGGTCTGACCCAGCTGTTATTACGGCCGCCACTACCAAACACATTACTACTAATATTTAAAATACTACGTCTCTGTTCCTCAGTGTCCGAGCTCTCTGTCCGCCTGTCCTCTCCTTTGGCCACACCCACCGTCCTCCCACCGATGGGATCAGTGGAAACAGCTCAGCCAATCAGAACCATGGCTATCATCGTAGAGGCGGGCGGGAGGGAAGAGGGAGGAGGAGGAGGAGGAGGATGGGAGAGGCACAGCGAGGAGGGAGAGAAAGAGGACGAGGAGGAAGGAGTGGAGGAAGTGGAGGAGGCAGAGGAGCAGCTGGAGGTGACTGGTTTCACTGGCTGACACATTTCCACCCTGGTTACCGGTTACTGTCTGTAATGTGACCTGTTCTGCTCCATGTCCAGCAGGCGGAGCAGCTCGGCCAGCGGTCCGGTTTGTTCACCACCAGCTCTCGGAGCCGCAGCAGCTCTGTCACTTCCTGGGACAGTCTCCATGGAAACGCCCCGGTGACCACATCCTGCGAGCTGAGCTGCAGGCGCTACAGCGCCCCCCTGGGTCAGGGGGAGATGCTGCAGGAGCTGGTGGTGAAAGCCATCAGAGTGAAGAAGAAGAAGAGGAGACGACAAGGCAAGCAGGACGACAGAGAGAGAGACAGACTGAGACAGAGAGAGACAGACTAACAGAGAGAGAGACAGACTGAGACAGAGAGAGAGACAGACTAACAGACAGACAGACTGAGAGACAGACTAACAGACAGACAGACTGAGAGACAGACTGAGGCAGAGAGAGAGACAGACTGAGGCAGAGAGAGAGACAGACTGAGACAGAGAGAGACAGACTGACAGACTGAGGCAGAGAGAGAGACAGACTGAGACAGAGAGAGACAGACTGGGGCAGAGAGAGACAGACTGAGACAGACTGAGAGACAGACTGAGACAGAGAGAGACAGACTGACAGACTGAGGCAGAGAGAGACAGACTGAGACAGACTGAGGCAGAGAGAGAGACAGACTAACAGACAGACGGACTGAGACAGACTGAGACAGACTGAGAGACAGACTGAGGCAGAGAGAGAGACAGACTGAGACAGAGAGAGACAGACTAACAGAGAGAGACAGACTGAGACAGAGAGAGACAGACTGAGAGACAGACTGAGACAGAGAGAGAGACAGACTGAGACAGAGAGAGACAGACTGAGACAGAGAGAGAGACAGACTGAGACAGAGAGAGACAGACTGAGACAGAGAGAGAGACAGACTGAGAGACAGACTGAGACAGACAGACTGAGACAGAGAGAGACAGACTAACAGACAGACAGACTGAGAGACAGACTGAGGCAGAGAGAGAGACAGACTGAGACAGAGAGAGAGACAGACTGAGACAGAGAGAGACAGACTAACAGACAGACTGAGACAGAGAGAGAGACAGACTGAGACAGAGAGAGACAGACTAACAGAGAGAGACAGACTAACAGACAGACTGAGACAGAGAGAGAGACAGACTGAGACAGAGAGAGAGACAGACTAACAGACAGACAGACTGAGAGACGGACTGAGACAGACTGAGGCAGAGAGAGAGACAGACTGAGACAGAGAGAGAGACAGACTAACAGAGAGAGACAGACTGAGGCAGAGAGGGACAGACAGACAGACTGAGGCAGAGAGAGAGACAGACTGAGACAGAGAGAGACAGACTAACAGACAGACAGACTGAGAGACGGACTGAGACGGACTGAGACAGACTGACAGACTGAGGCAGAGAGAGAGACAGACTGAGACAGACTGAGACAGAGAGAGACAGACTGAGACAGAGAGAGACAGACTGACAGACTGAGACAGACTGAGAGACAGACTGAGACAGAGAGAGACAGACTGACAGACTGAGGCAGAGAGAGACAGACTGAGACAGACTGAGACAGACTGAGGCAGAAAGAGACAGACTAACAGACTGAGGCAGAGAGAGACAGACAAAGAGACTGAGAGACAGACTGAGGCAGAGAGAGAGACAGACTGAGACAGAGAGAGACAGACTGACAGACTGAGACAGACTGAGAGACAGACTGAGGCAGGCTGAGAGACAGACTGAGGCAGAGAGAGACAGACTAACAGACTGAGACAGAGAGAGACAGACTGACAGACTGAGGCAGAGAGAGACAGACAAAGAGACTGAGAGACAGACAGTTAGTTGGGACATGTCTCTGACTGAATGGTTTGTCTCTCTGTCTCCGTCCTCAGACAGCAGCAGTGGGAACCGTCTCTCTGAGAGCAGCTGTTCAGACTCCATGTTTGTAGTCCAGGACAGCAGCTGTAGTGACGGAGGAAGTGGGACTCCTCTGAGTGACCAAGCCTCCCTTATCGGTCTGGACCTTCAGAACCAGGACTCCCCAGAACCAAACCATGACCAGGACTCACAGGAGAGTCAGGGTATAAAGGATGGAGAGGAGTCGTCCCCCATCGAGTCTGGGTTAGTAGCTGAAGACCAGCAGACAGAAACAGTTGTGTCTCATGCTGGTCATGCTTACCGTCTGTCTCATGTCTTCCTGTCCCAGCTCCCTCCTGCCTCCAGGTTCCCTGCTCCTCCAGGGTCTGGAAGCCTCTGGTCCTGGGGCAGAGGCAGAGGTTGTCCACCGACTCCAGATGTGGATCTGCTTGGAGTGCACCTTTTCCTACATGCACAACGCTGAGGAGGAGGACGGACAGGAGCAGCAGCCAATGGAGGAGCAGGAAGACGAGTTTCTGAGCCCTCTGATTGGACCGGAGGAGGAGGAGGAGGTGGGTCATACATACATGTATCTATCAGGTGATGTCACCAGGACCGTGCAGGAGGACACACAGCAGCACAATGCAAGTTAAATGATATTTAATAATAGTGAATATAATAGTTGTGTTAATAATACAGCCCAACCAGGACTACTAATAATAACTGTAGCAGGAACACAGGGGCAGCAGGAAGCCCACAACCCAGATCGGACGCACAGACATCTGCAACTAGCCCCAGACCACTGAACTGGCCCCAAGACCACTGTAACTGGCCCAAGACCACTGTAACTGGCCCAAGACCATGAACTGGCCCCAAGACCAGTAACTGGCCCCAGCCAGACCACTGTAACTAGCCCCCAGACCACTGTAACTGGCCCCCAGACCACTGTAACTGGCCCCAAGACCACTGTAACTGGCCCCAGACCACTGTAACTGGCCCAAGACCACTGTAACAGCCCCAAGACACTGTAACTGGCCCCAGACCACTGTAACTGGCCCCCAGCCAGACCACTGTAACTGGCCCCAAGACCACTGTAACTGGCCCAAGCCAGACCACTGTAACTAGCCCCAAGACCACTGTAACTAGCCCCAAGACCACTGTAACTAGCCCCAAGCCAGACCACTGTAACTGGCCCCAAGACCACTGTAACTAGCCCCAAGACCACTGTAACTAGCCCCCAGACCACTGTAACTGGCCCCCAGCCAGACCACTGTAACTAGCCCCCAGACCACTGTAACTGGCCCCCAGACCACTGTAACTGGCCCCCAGCCAGACCACTGTAACTAGCCCCCAGACCACTGTAACTGGCCCCAAGACCACTGTAACTAGCCCCCAGACCACTGTAACTGGCCCCAAGACCACTGTAACTAGCCCCAAGACCACTGTAACTGGCCCAAGACCACTGTAACTGGCCCCCAGC
>NW_024043960.1:0-10242 GCF_014851395.1 Micropterus salmoides
GTGGTTGTAGAAGCACTTGTGGTTGTTGGAGCAGTGCTTGTAGTTGGAGAAGCACTGGTAGTGGTTGGAGTGACTGTGGTGGTTGGAGCAGTAGTCGTGGTGGTTGGAGAGGAGATTGTGGTTGGTGCAGCAGTAGTTGTGGTTGGAGGGGTGCTCGTGGTGGTTGTAGAAGCGCTGGTGGTGGTTGGAGCAGCGCTGGTGGTGGTTGGAGCAGCGCTTGTAGTTGGAGCGGCACCAGTAGAGGTTGGAGCAGCAGTGGTGGTTGGAGGGGTGCTCATGGTGGGTGAAGAAGCGCTGGTGGTTGTTGGAGCAGTGCTTATAGTATGTGTGGCCCTCATGCTGGTTGGCGCAACGCTTGTAGTTGGAGAAGCACTGGTAGATGTTGGAGCAGCAGTGGTGGTTGGAGTAGTGCTTATGGTTGGAGCAGCGCTAGTGCTGGTTGTAGCATCGGGTGTAGTTGGAGAAGTACTGTTAGTGAATGGAGGGACTTTGGTGGTTCGAGGGGTGCTCGTGGTGGTTGTAGAAGCGCTCGTGGTTGTTGGAGCAGTGCTTGTAGTTGGAGAAGCACTGGTAGTGGTTGGAGTGACTGTGGTTGGAGCAGTAGTCGTGGTGGTTAGAGAGGAGATTGTGGTTGGTGCAGCAGTAGTTGTGGTTGGAGGGTGCTCGTGGTGGTTGGAGCAGCGCTTGTAGTTGGAGCGGCACCAGTAGTGGTTGGAGCAGCAGTGGTGGTTGTAGAAGCGCTTGTGGTTGTTGGAGCAGTGCTTGTAGTTCGAGAAGCACTGGTAGTGGTTGGAGTGACTGTGGTGGTTGGAGCAGTAGTCGTGGTGGTTGGAGAGGAGATTGTGGTTGGTGCGGCAGTAGTTGTGGTTGGAGGGGTGCTCGTGGTGGTTGTAGAAGTGCTGGTGGTGGTTGGAGCAGCGCTGGTGGTGGTTGGAGCAGCGCTTGTAGTTGGAGAAGTTCTACTAGTGGTTGGAGCAACTGTGGTGGTTGGAGCAGTAGTCGTGGTGGTTGGAGAGGAGATTGTGGTTGGTGCGGCAGTAGTTGTGGTTGGAGGGGTACTCGTGGTGGTTGTAGAAGCGCTGGTGGTTGTTGGAGCAGCGCTGGTGGTGGTTGGAGCAGCGCTTGTAGTTGGAGCGGCACCAGTAGTGGTTGGAGCAGCAGTGGTGGTTGTAGAAGCGCTTGTAGTGGTTGGAGCAGTGCTTGTAGTTGGAGCGGCACCGGTAGTGGTTGGAGCAGCAGTGGTGGTTGTAGAAGCACTTGTGGTTGTTGGAGCAGTGCTTGTAGTTGGAGAAGCACTGGTAGTGGTAGGAGTGACTGTGTGGTTGTAGAAGCACTTGTGGTTGTTGGAGCAGTGCTTGTAGTTGGAGAAGCACTGGTAGTGGTTGGAGTGACTGTGGTGGTTGTAGAAGCACTTGTGGTTGTTGGAGCAGTGCTTGTAGGTGGAGAAGCACTGGTAGTGGTTGGAGCAGCAGTGGTGGTTGTAGAAGCACTTGTGGTTGTTGGAGCAGTGCTTGTAGTTGGAGAAGCACTGGTAGTGGTTGGAGTGACTGTGGTGGTTGTCGAAGCACTTGTGGTTGTTGGAGCAGTGCTTGTAGGTGGAGAAGCACTGGTAGTGGTTGGAGTGACTGTGGTGGTTGGAGCAGTAGTCATGGTGGTTGGAGAGGAGATTGTGGTTGGTGCGGCAGTAGTTGTGGTTGGAGGGGTGCTCGTGGTGGTTGTAGAAGCGCTGGTGGTGGTTGGAGCAGCGCTGGTGGTGGTTGGAGCAGCGCTTGTAGTTGGAGAAGTACTACTAGTGGTTGGCGCAACTGTGGTGGTTGGAGGGGTGCTCGTGGTGGTTGTAGAAGCGCTTGTAGTCGTTGGAGTGACTGTGGTGGTTGGAGCAGTAGTCGTGGTGGTTGGAGAAGAGATTGTGGTTGGTGCGGCAGTAGTTGTGGTTGGAGGGGTGCTCGTGGTGGTTGTAGAAGCGCTGGTGGTGGTTGGAGCAGCGCTTGTAGTTGGAGCGGCACCAGTAGTGGTTGGAGCAGCAGTGGTGGTTGTAGAAGCGCTTGTAGTGGTTGGAGCAGTGCTAGTAGTTGATGCGGCGCTCATGCTGGTTGGAGCAGCGCTTGTAGTTGGAGCAGCGCTAGTGCTGGTTGCAGCAGCGCTTGTAGTTGGAGCGGCACCAGTAGTGGTTGGAGCAGCAGTTGTGGTTGCAGAAGCGCTTGTAGTGGTTGGAGCAGTGCTAGTAGTTGGAGAAGCACTGGTAGTGGTTGGAGTGACTGTGGTGGTTGGAGAAGTAGTCGTGGTGGTTGGAGAGGAGATTGTGGTTGGTGCGGCAGTAGTTGTGGTTGGAGGGGTGCTCGTGGTGGTTCGAGCAGCGCTTGTAGTTGGAGCGGCACCAGTAGTGGTTGGAGCAGCAGTGGTGGTTGTAGAAGCGCTTGTGGTTGTTGGAGCAGTGCTTGTAGTTGGAGAAGCACTGGTAGTGGTTGGAGTGACTGTGGTGGTTGGAGCAGTAGTCCTGGTGGTTGGAGAGGAGATTGTGGTTGGTGCAGCAGTAGTTGTGGTTGGAGGGGTGCTCGTGGTGGTTGTAGAAGCGCTGGTGGTTGTTGGAGGAGCGCTCGTGGTGGTTGGAGCAGCGCTTGTAGTTGGAGCGGCACCAGTAGAGGTTGGAGCAGCAGTGGTGGTTGTAGAAGCGATTGTAGTGGTTGAAGCAGTGCTTGTAGTTGGAGCGGCACCGGTAGGGGTTGGAGCAGCAGTGGTGGTTGTAGAAGCGCTTGTAGTGGTTGGTGCAGTGCTAGTAGTTGATGCGGCGCTCATGCTGGTTGGAGCAGCGCTTGTAGTTGGAGCAGCGCTAGTGCTGGTTGCAGCAGCGGTTGTAGTTGGAGAAGTACTACTAGTGGTTGGAGGAACTGTGGTGGTTGGAGGGGTGCTCATGGTGGGTGTAGAAGCACTGGTGGTTGTTGGACCAGTGCTTGTAGTTGGTGCGGCGCTCATGCTGGTTGGCGCAACGCTTGTAGTTGGAGAAGCACTGGTACTTGTTGGAGCAGCAGTGGTGGTTGTAGAAGCGCTTGTACTGGTTGGAGCAGTGCTTGTAGTTGAAGCGGCACCGGTAGTGGTTGTAGCAGCAGTGGTGGTTGTAGAAACACTTGTGGTTGTTGGAGCAGTGCTTGTAGTTGGAGAAGCACTGGTAGTGGTTGGAGTGACTGTGGTGGTTGGAGGAGTGCTTGTAGTTGAAGCGGCACCGGTAGTGGTTGTAGAAGCACTTGTGGTTGTTGGAGCAGTGCTTGTAGTTGGAGAATCACTGGTAGTGGTTGGAGTGACTGTGGTGGTTGGAGCAGTAGTCGTGGTGGTTGGAGAGGAGATTGTGGTTGGTGCAGCAGTAGTTGTGGTTGGAGGGGTGCTCGTGGTGGTTGTAGAAGCGCTGGTGGTGGTGGGAGCAGCGCTGGTGGTGGTTGGAGCAGCGCTTGTAGTTGGAGCGGCACCAGTAGAGGTTGGAGCAGCAGTGGTGGTTGGAGGGGTGCTCATGGTGGGTGAAGAAGCGCTGGTGGTTGTTGGAGCAGTGCTTATAGTATGTGTGGCGCTCATGCTGGTTGGCGCAACGCTTGTAGTTGGACAAGCACTGGTAGATGTTGGAGCAGCAGTGGTGGTTGGAGTAGTGCTTATGGTTGGAGCAGCGCTAGTGCTGGTTGTAGCATCGGTTGTAGTTGGAGAAGTATTGTTAGTGAATGGAGTGACTGTGGTGGTTCGAGGGGTGCTCGTGGTGGTTGGAGAGGAGATTGTGGTTGGTGCAGCAGTAGTTGTGGTTGGAGGGGTGCTCGTGGTGGTTGTAGAAGCACTGGTGGTTGTTGGAGGAGCGCTCGTGGTGGTTGGAGCAGCGCTTGTAGTTGGAGCGGCACCAGTAGTGGTTGGAGCAGCAGTGGTGGTTGTAGAAACGCTTGTAGTGGTTGGTGAAGTGCTAGTAGTTGATGCGGCGCTCGCTGGTTGGAGCAGCGCTTGTAGTTGGAGCAGCGCTAGTGCTGGTTGCAGCAGCGGTTGTAGTTGGAGAAGTACTACTAGTGGTTGGAGGAACTGTGGTGGTTGGAGGGGTGCTCATGGTGGGTGTAGAAGCACTGGTGGTTGTTGGACCAGTGCTTGTAGTGGTGCGGCGCTCATGCTGGTTGGCGCAACGCTTGTAGTTGGAGAAGCACTGGTAGATGTTGGCGCGACTGTGGTGGTTGGAGCAGCAGTTGTAGTTGGAGAAGCACTGGATGTACTTGGAGCAGCACCGGTAGTGGTTGAAGCAGCAGTGGTGGTGTAGAAACACTTGTGGTTGTTGGAGCAGTGCTTGTAGTTGGAGAAGCACTGGTAGTTGTTGGAGTGACTGTGGTGGTTGGAGGAGTGCTTGTAGTTGATGCGGCACCGGTAGTGGTTGTAGAAGCACTTGTGGTTGTTGGAGCAGTGCTTGTAGTTGGAGAAGCACTGGTAGTGGTTGGAGTGACTGTGGTGGTTGGAGCAGTAGTCGTGGTGGTTGGAGAGGAGATTGTGGTTGGTGCAGCAGTAGTTGTGGTTGGAGGGGTGCTCGTGGTGGTTGTAGAAGCGCTGGTGGTGGTTGGAGCAGCGCTGGTGGTTGTTGGAGCAGTGCTTATAGTATGTGTGGCGCTCATGCTGGTTGGCGCAACGCTTGTAGTTGGACAAGCACTGGTAGATGTTGGAGCAGCAGTGGTGGTTGGAGTAGTGCTTATGGTTGGAGCAGCGCTAGTGCTGGTTGTAGCATCGGTTGTAGTTGGAGAAGTATTGTTAGTGAATGGAGTGACTGTGGTGGTTCGAGGGGTGCTCGTGGTGGTTGGAGAGGAGATTGTGGTTGGTGCAGCAGTAGTTGTGGTTGGAGGGGTGCTCGTGGTGGTTGTAGAAGCACTGGTGGTGGTTGGAGGAGCGCTCGTGGTGGTTGGAGCAGCGCTTGTAGTTGGAGCGGCACCAGTAGTGGTTGGAGCAGCAGTGGTGGTTGTAGAAACGCTTGTAGTGGTTGGTGAAGTGCTAGTAGTTGATGCGGCGCTCATGCTGGTTGGAGCAGCGCTTGTAGTTGGAGCAGCGCTAGTGCTGGTTGCAGCAGCGGTTGTAGTTGGAGAAGTACTACTAGTGGTTGGAGGAACTGTGGTGGTTGGAGGGGTGCTCATGGTGGGTGTAGAAGCACTGGTGGTTGTTGGACCAGTGCTTGTAGTTGGTGCGGCGCTCATGCTGGTTGGCGCAACGCTTGTAGTTGGAGAAGCACTGGTAGATGTTGGCGCGACTGTGGTGGTTGGAGCAGCAGTTGTAGTTGGAGAAGCACTGGATGTACTTGGAGCAGCACCGGTAGTGGTTGAAGCAGCAGTGGTGGTTGTAGAAACACTTGTGGTTGTTGGAGCAGTGCTTGTAGTTGGAGAAGCACTGGTAGTTGTTGGAGTGACTGTGGTGGTTGGAGGAGTGCTTGTAGTTGATGCGGCACCGGTAGTGGTTGTAGAAGCACTTGTGGTTGTTGGAGCAGTGCTTGTAGTTGGAGAAGCACTGGTAGTGGTTGGAGTGACTGTGGTGGTTGGAGCAGTAGTCGTGGTGGTTGGAGAGGAGATTGTGGTTGGTGCAGCAGTAGTTGTGGTTGGAGGGGTGCTCGTGGTGGTTGTAGAAGCGCTGGTGGTGGTTGGAGCAGCGCTGGTGGTGGTTGGAGCAGCGCTTGTAGTTGGAGCGGCACCAGTAGAGGTTGGAGCAGCAGTGGTGGTTGGAGGGGTGCTCATGGTGGGTGAAGAAGCGCTGGTGGTTGTTGGAGCAATGCTTATAGTATGTGTGGCGCTCATGCTGGTTGGCGCAACGCTTGTAGTTGGAGAAGCACTGGTAGATGTTGGAGCAGCAGTGGTGGTTGGAGTAGTGCTTATGGTTGGAGCAGCGCTAGTGCTGGTTGTAGCATCGGGTGTAGTTGGAGAAGTACTGTTAGTGAATGGAGTGACTTTGGTGGTTCGAGGGGTGCTCGTGGTGGTTGTAGAAGCGCTCGTGGTTGTTGGAGCAGTGCTTATAGGTGGTGCGGCGTTAGTGCTGGTTGGAGCAGCGCTTGTAGTTGGAGAAGCACTGGTAGTGGTTGGAGTGACTGTGGTTGGAGCAGTAGTCGTGGTGGTTAGAGAGGAGATTGTGGTTGGTGCGGCAGTAGTTGTGGTTGGAGGGGTGCTCGTGGTGGTTGGAGCAGCGCTTGTAGTTGGAGCGGCACCAGTAGTGGTTGGAGCAGCAGTGGTGGTTGTAGAAGCGCTTGTGGTTGTTGGAGCAGTGCTTGTAGTTCGAGAAGCACTGGTAGTGGTTGGAGTGACTGTGGTGGTTGGAGCAGTAGTCGTGGTGGTTGGAGAGGAGATTGTGGTTGGTGCGGCAGTAGTTGTGGTTGGAGGGGTGCTCGTGGTGGTTGTAGAAGCGCTGGTGGTGGTTGGAGCAGCGCTGGTGGTGGTTGGAGCAGCGCTTGTAGTTGGAGAAGTTCTACTAGTGGTTGGAGCAACTGTGGTGGTTGGAGCAGTAGTCGTGGTGGTTGGAGAGGAGATTGTGGTTGGTGCGGCAGTAGTTGTGGTTGGAGGGGTACTCGTGGTGGTTGTAGAAGCGCTGGTGGTTGTTGGAGCAGCGCTGGTGGTGGTTGGAGCAGCGCTTGTAGTTGGAGCGGCACCAGTAGTGGTTGGAGCAGCAGTGGTGGTTGTAGAAGCGCTTGTAGTGGTTGGAGCAGTGCTTGTAGTTGGAGCGGCACCGGTAGTGGTTGGAGCAGCAGTGGTGGTTGTAGAAGCACTTGTGGTTGTTGGAGCAGTGCTTGTAGTTGGAGAAGCACTGGTAGTGGTAGGAGTGACTGTGGTGGTTGTAGAAGCACTTGTGGTTGTTGGAGCAGTGCTTGTAGTTGGAGAAGCACTGGTAGTGGTTGGAGTGACTGTGGTGGTTGTAGAAGCACTTGTGGTTGTTGGAGCAGTGCTTGTAGGTGGAGAAGCACTGGTAGTGGTTGGAGTGACTGTGGTGGTTGGAGCAGTAGTCGTGGTGGTTGGAGAGGAGATTGTGGTTGGTGCGGCAGTAGTTGTGGTTGGAGGGGTGCTCGTGGTGGTTGTAGAAGCGCTGGTAGTGGTTGGACCAGCGCTGGTGGTGGTTGGAGCAGCGCTTGTAGTTGGAGCGGCACCAGTAGAGGTTGGAGCAGCAGTGGTGGTTGTAGAAGCGATTGTAGTGGTTGAAGCAGTGCTTGTAGTTGGAGCGGCACCGGTAGTGGTTGGAGCAGCAGTGGTGGTTGTAGAAGCGCTTGTAGTTGTTGGAGCAGTGCTAATAGTTGATGCGGCGCTCATGCTGGTTGGAGCAGCGCTTGTAGTTGGAGCAGCGCTAGTGCTGGTTGCAGCAGCGGTTGTAGTTGGAGAAGTACTACTAGTGGTTGGAGGAACTGTGGTGGTTGGAGGGGTGCTCATGGTGGGTGTAGAAGCACTGGTGGTTGTTGGACCAGTGCTTGTAGTTGGTGCGGCGCTCATGCTGGTTGGCGCAACGCTTGTAGTTGGAGAAGCGCTGGTAGATGTTGGCGCGACTGTGGTGGTTGGAGCAGCAGTTGTAGTTGGAGAAGCACTGGTTGTACTTGGAACAGCACCGGTACTGGTTGAAGCAGCAGTGGTGGTTGTAGAAGCGCTTGTAGTGGTTGGAGCAGTGCTTGTAGTTGATGTGGCGCTCTTGCTGGTTGGAGCAGCGCTTGTAGTTGGAGAAGTACTACTAGTGGTTGGAGCAACTGTGGTGGTTGGAGGGGTGCTCGTGGTGGTTGTAGAAGCGCTCGTAGTGGTTGGAGTGACTGTGGTGGTTGGAGCAGTAGTCGTGGTGGTTGGAGAGGAGATTGTGGTTGGTGCGGCAGTAGTTGTGGTTGGAGGGGTGCTCGCGGTGGTTGTAGAAGCGCTGGTGGTGGTTGGAGTAGCGCTGGTGGTGGTTGGAGCAGCGCTTGTAGTTGGAGAAGTACTACTAGTGGTTGGAGCAACTGTGGTGGTTGGAGGGGTGCTCGTGGTGGTTGTAGAAGCGCTCGTAGTGGTTGGAGTGACTGTGGTGGTTGGAGCAGTAGTCGTGGTGGTTGGAGAAGAGATTGTGGTTGGTGCGGCAGTAGTTGTGGTTGGAGGGGTGCTCGTGGTGGTTGTAGAAGCGCTGGTGGTGGTTGGAGCAGCGCTTGTAGTTGGAGCGGCACCAGTAGTGGTTGGAGCAGCAGTGGTGGTTGTAGAAGCGCTTGTAGTGGTTGGAGCAGTGCTAGTAGTTGATGCGGCGCTCATGCTGGTTGGAGCAGCGCTTGTAGTTGGAGCAGCGCTAGTGCTGGTTGCAGCAGCGCTTGTAGTTGGAGCAGCGCTAGTGCTGGTTGGAGTAGCGCTTGTAGTTGGAGCAGCGCTAGTGCTGGTTGCAGCAGCGCTTGTAGTTGGAGCGGCACCAGTAGTGGTTGGAGCAGCAGTGGTGGTTGTAGAAGCGCTTGTAGTGGTTGGAGCAGTGCTTGTAGTTGGAGAAGCACTGGTAGTGGTTGGAGTGACTGTGGTGGTTGGAGCAGTAGTCGTGGTGGTTGGAGAGGAGATTGTGGTTGGTGCGGCAGTAGTTGTGGTTGGAGGGGTGCTCGTGGTGGTTGTAGAAGCGCTGGTAGTGGTTGGACCAGCGCTGGTGGTGGTTGGAGCAGCGCTTGTAGTTGGAGCGGCACCAGTAGTGGTTGGAGCAGCAGTGGTGGTTGTAGAAGCGCTTGTAGTGGTTGGAGCAGTGCTTGTAGTTGGAGCGGCACCGGTAGTGGTTGGAGCAGCAGTGGTGGTTGTAGAAGCGCTTGTAGTTGTTGGAGCAGTGCTAGTAGTTGTAAAAGCACTGGTTGTACTTGGAACAGCACTGGTACTGGTTGGAGCAGCAGTGGTGGTTGTAGAAGCGCTTCTAGTGGTCGGAGCAGTGCTAGTAGTTGATGCGGCGCTCATGCTGGTTGGAGCAGCGCTTGTAGTTGGAGCAGCGCTAGTGCTGGTTGCAGCAGCGCTTGTAGTTGGAGCGGCACCAGTAGTCGTTGGAGCAGCAGTGGTGGTTGCAGAAGCGCTTGTAGTGGTTGGAGCAGTGCTAGTAGCTGGAGAAGCACTGGTAGTGGTTGGAGTGACTGTGGTGGTTGGAGAGGAGATTGTGGTTGGTGCGGCAGTAGTTGTGGTTGGAGGGGTGCTCGTGGTGGTTGTAGAAGCGCTGGTGGTTGTTGGAGCAGCGCTTTTGGTGGTTAGAGCAGCGCTTATAGTTGGAGCGGCACCAGTAGTGGTTGGAGCAGCAGTGGTGGTTGTAGAAGCACTTGTAGTGGTTGGAGCAGTGCTTGTAGTTGGAGCGGCACCGGTAGTGGTTGGAGCAGCAGTGGTGGTTGTAGAAGACCTTGTGGTTGTTGGAGCAGTGCTTGTAGTTGGAGAAGCACTGGTAGTGGTAGGAGTGACTGTGGTGGTTGTAGAAGCACTTGTGGTTGTTGGAGCAGTGCTTGTAGTTGGAGAAGCACTGGTAGTGGTTGGAGTGACTGTGGTGGTTGTAGAAGCACTTGTGGTTGTTGGAGCAGTGCTTGTAGGTGGAGAAGCACTGGTAGTGGTTGGAGTGACTGTGGTGGTTGGAGCAGTAGTCGTGGTGGTTGGAGAGGAGATTGTGGTTGGTGCGGCAGTAGTTGTGGTTGGAGGGGTGCTCGTGGTGGTTGTAGAAGCGCTGGTAGTGGTTGGACCAGCGTTGGTGGTGGTTGGAGCAGCGCTTGTAGTTGGAGCGGCACCAGTAGAGGTTGGAGCAGCAGTGGTGGTTGTAGAAGCGATTGTAGTGGTTGAAGCAGTGCTTGTAGTTGGAGCAGCACCGGTAGTGGTTGGAGCCGCAGTGGTGGTTGTAGAAGCGCTTGTAGTTGTTGGAGCAGTGCTAATAGTTGATGCGGCGCTCATGCTGGTTGGAGCAGCGCTTGTAGTTGGAGCAGCGCTAGTGCTGGTTGCAGCAGCGGTTGTAGTTGGAGAAGTACTACTAGTGGTTGGAGGAACTGTGGTGGTTGGAGGGGTGCTCATGGTGGGTGTAGAAGCACTGGTGGTTGTTGGACCAGTGCTTGTAGTTGGTGCGGCGCTCATGCTGGTTGGCGCAATGCTTGTAGTTGGAGAAGCACTGGTAGATGTTGGCGCGACTGTGGTGGTTGGAGCAGCAGTTGTAGTTGGAGAAGCACTGGTTGTACTTGGAACAACACCGGTACTGGTTGAAGCAGCAGTGGTGGTTGTAGAAGCGCTTGTAGTGGTTGGAGCAGTGCTTGTAGTTGATGTGGCGCTCTTGCTGGTTGGAGCA
>NW_024043961.1:0-14784 GCF_014851395.1 Micropterus salmoides
TTTCATCCATTCCAAAAGTACATAGTTTTGCTTTTTGTCATCGCCTAAAAACCATGAACTGAAGCTTCGAGGGAGAAGACTGGATTTAGGAATTGTACACTTGATTTACTTTTGTTTCATGTTGTATTTCTTCCCCTATGAATTTCTATCTTGATAACAGTCTGCTACCTGCCTTAAAATCTTCCGCATATCACATTACTGCAATAGGTTATCTGAGGTTACGCTTGTAGCATTATGGTGATAACAACGACGATGTGGTTTTGTCAGTCATTGCCATCTTTTTACGCTGATGTAGTTTCAATATCTGCACATTGATCTTCTTTTACTTATTTTTACATTTTAAATGAATAGATACACAGATATTAAAATGTGTGAAAGAGACACAGAGGTGAGGCCAAGAGAGGCTGCCTTTTTGTGTGTTCGTATGAGTGATTCACCTTGAGCTTGCCCTCGCAGTGAGGGAAACCATCCAAAGACGGCAGCTCACACTTCTCCTGGGCTCCATTTAGAGGTCTGGAGGAAGAGAGAGAGAGAGTGAGAGAGAAAATCAATAAGGGTCAAGTCAGCGTGCTCCAAAATTCTTCAGTCTGTCTGTAGCTTTAACAGATGCATCATCCTCACACTGGAGATGATGGAGACGCAAACCTTTAACATTTCAGAAACACACATTTCTACTCTGCTTCACAAAGCCTTTCCCTTCAGAGGTTGAGTAGGAGGAAAATAATCTGTGTGTTTCTGTGTGTGTTGGGGGGCTTTCTATATTTTATAGGTGACTTATAGAGAATCTCTGCAGTTGTGAGCGTTACGGTTAGAGTTAGGGACCACTGTGAGCCAACAGGATGCAAAAAAAATAAAAAAAACAACAGATGAAAATGCGCAGGACTGAACTGCTGCCACTGCAGCTGTGTCACACATCATTCCAGCCCTGATCATGTTCACAAGATGTCTAATTCACCGTTTGACTAAACAGGCTTTCCTAGTCAACTAATTAAAGTTAGAACCCTTAAAACTTTTAATTAAATCCAATCTCGATTTGATACATGTTATGGTATTTACATTCTGTAACTTCTCTATATGGTAGTTTCCACTGTTAGTGGCGCAGTCTGCACAAAATTCAGTATTACCAGTTTTATCTAATCACTATCGCCATCAGGGCTGTATTAAATGGCTACGAATACAAACTGCTGCTATGTCAAATAAAAATTATTGAACTGGGCTGTCCATACATGGGGTTTAGTGAAGCAGTCACAGGTAACACATTGTATTTGTCAGCGACGTTAATACGGACAGCTATCGTCTGTCAAAAATGCATCTCAAAACCAGAGAACGGTCAATTTCGATCATTCCTAAATATAGCAGGGATAATGCAATGAGACGGAGCACCACAGGGAGCTCTGAGCTGAATGGTTAACGTGAGTCATCCCACACTTTGTTTGGACTGAACAGCTTTGTCTCATCGATTGGGGGAGAAGAAAAAGAAAATCATCCAAACTTCACTTGCCCTTTCCAGCATCATCACAGCTCACTACCTCTCTTTTGAATTTGGCTGCCTGCCAAAGTGGTTTGTACATAAGCAAAACTGCCATCCCCTGGCCAAGACACAGGGTCATTTGGCTGCTCGATGGTGTCAATTTCCTGTCCAGCTCAATAGACAGACAAACAGATGACATGGCACTTTAAAGATGTTTTTGTAAAGGAAAGGTGATGGCATCTGCTTGATGACTAACTGTTTTCTTTCGCTTGGCTGTCATCTAAAAGTGGGAACTTTTCTCATCTGTTTCCTCTTATGAAATAACAAGGACACATACAAACACCGGGTAGGATAGAACAGAGCAACACAGAACAGGACAAGAAGAAACCTAAGCAGTCTGGCTATGTGGTTACGCTAATGAAGATATGTCAGAAGGTGAAGTTGCTCTAATGGCTGCAGACCCCCTCCCAAAACAAAGCTATACTATGTATTTAGTGGTAATTAGCAAATGTTAGCATGCTAACATGTTATGTAAACTTATGGTAAACATTATACCTGCTAACAGGTTGCAGGGTCATTGTGAGCATGTTAGCAGCGTCATGGAGCTGCTAGCTCGACTATAGTCTTGTTCTAAGTCTGTGGTACAGCCTCAGCCCCGTCTTTGTAATTCGTGGACTGACAGCTGGAGACTGCCCATCACTCTGTGGTCAGGGATGACCATCAGCCATCAACTTTGGCTTGGTAATCTGTTGCCCCATAACAACAGAAACCACAAAGAGCAGTGGGGGAGGGAGTCTCTCTCATATCTTTTTGACATTGCTTTCAATATCCCAGGAAGCCAGTATCACTGAAGGATTAACATTCATGGCTTGCACGCAGGCTTCCCTTCCGTATAATCACCTTTTTGATATCCCCCTTCAGAGACGTTAACGTCATCGCCACTGACCTTTATAGCCGGAATATAAATAATGCATTACGGTAGGCTGTGCGGTGAATAGATAAAAGCTTAGAGGCAAACACCACACTGATTAATGAGTTTGTGGGTGGTGTTTCAAGGGGTGGGTGTGTGTGTATGCAGCTAATCAGCGGCTCCTGCACCGGGTCAGGCTTCTGGGTGGGAGGGTGGTGGAGCAGAGGCTGCTACATCTTGTTCATCGTAGATTCAGTTTATTTGCGCCAAGAAGCTGCTGCAGTAAATAGATACTCTACTGGTGAACTCCCCCCCCCCCCCTCCGCCTTTCTGTGCTGCTCCGAGTTTAGCGTGAAAAACATATTTCACTGACACACTCTGGCTCGCTCCTTCAGCAGCGTGCATCAGGGAAGAGCGAGAGATAAAAGAGAGGTGATGACACGCCAGAGTACTACAACTAAAAACATCACCAGTTAGATGGAAATCTAGCAAACACAAGTTTCAATCCATTGCTTGAGTCACAGTCTAGAGAAGAGGGGTTTTGAGCCTTGCAAGAATGACCCCCTTAAATCAGAAGTGTCCCAGCAGCTTGTCCTGTCAGTATTTAAAAAAACAATTATATGACGTAACGATAGCGAACAAAGCTGTTAGCTTTCAGCTCAGCAGCCACGGAGGAGATTGAGAGCTTTAACTGTGACTGCATAGCAACATAACATTGCCTGTATAATGTGCTTACTTTTGAATGTAGTGATTCTTTTGAGAAATAATCAAGTGATTAATTATCTCACAAAATGTGAGCTACAGTAAATAAGTCTTTAGCTAGCTATAGCTGAAGCTTGAAGGTCTTTGAAGTTGACTAAGTATTCAATGGGCACAATAAGCCTTGGTGAAACACCACACTTTCTGTATGCGGTTTGCCCGCCGCAGTCTGCTAGCGTTGCAGTGCTGCTCTCCTTTACCACAGGTGCACTGCATAGCTGTACATTTACTACTTTTGTCTCCTCTGTCTTTCCATAAATCACAATGTGGTGAGTTCCTTTACTAAAATTGCTGCCTAAAGATGTGTTGTTTGTCATATACACAACATGCACAACCCACAAATGCAGAGTGAGTTTCCGTTATCACATCTTACAAACAACCAAGCAGGCCTGTCATTCACTGTGTCAGTCAGCCAGCAAGCACCAAAGTCACCAGATAAATCTTCTAGCTTTAATCAAGCAGAAGAAGCTACTGCCGAGGAGCGGCTAAATATAACTTGCATCATAATCAAACACAGCAGAGGTGGGGCCTTCGTTCACCTCCATTGCAACAAGGATGCTTAACGATCCAGCTGAACCCTTCATGTCTATTTACATTCTGTTTGAACAAAGTACCTTCTCCCGTCACTAGCTGCCATGCGTTAAAGCTGAGCAATACATGGTTAAAGTAACACACCCTGGCAGAGAGTCAAGGAGCATAAGTAGAGCTTTTCCAAACCAGGAACATTCACAAGTACACATTAGCGCACAGAGGCAGCTGTCAGAGAAGTGACGGAGCAACGATGTGAGGCAATAAGCAAAGCACCAAACCACTTCTCTGTCTAGCAAACACAGGAACAAAGACACAAAAGCAGAGAAAGGCAAACTAAAATCACAAACCTTCTTCAAATAACAGTTCACAAAGCGCTCTGACAATCAAACAATAGCAGAGAACGAACAGGTTAAAACAGATAGAAATTCACAACAGTGGTTATCTCACAGCACAAGTTTCAACTAAAAACAAGACACCACCAAAAGGAAAAAGATATAGAGGGTGAACAGCATATAAGCGTTGAGGTAAAAGACGCAAGTGATTTGAAATGTACAGAGAACCAGAGGCAGAATAGAGATGAGATCATTCCAAGTTGCGCAAGACGTCCAAGAGCCTCTCACAGCACTGAGGTCACCATTAGCCAGTTCCTAGCACACAGTGTTGGCCATCTGATAGCCCTTAAATAGCATCATCTCCAAACAATAAGTGATATTACACACAGAGGGTTATTCTTCCCTCCCCCCCCCCCCTCTGTGTGTGTTTGTCTAAATCCATGAGGTAATATGACATTTGACGACTCCAGAATTGGATCGAGGACATCTGGTTTATGTTAGTCTCTCTGTTGTGTACTTCTCTCGCTCTCTTCCCTCCCCTCCATCTCCCCCCGCTCTTTGATTTCATTCTCAGGCGCGCTAAACTAAAAACCTTCCCTAAAATAACATGAAATCCGCCAAGGCCCAGCTTCAGTAACACAGTTTGGTGAGTGGAGAGACCAAATAAGTGTGACAATGACTAAATCTATTGGCACACAAGAGAAGGGTTATGGGAGTTTTTGTGACAGTTACGCTCCAAGTTCTCGGCAATAAAGCTTTCTTAACAAAGACGCTGAGCAATGAACAAACGTGATTTAAAGTAAATGATGTGCAAAGTGTCACCATGGTGATTCTGCGGCGGTGAAAGCTTGAAATAAAGTCTAAATATAAAATTCAAGGGTGGAAAGTGCAGTTTTCCTCGTCTCTGTGTCCTCTGATTCACTGGCTTACAAACACTTATTTTAGATGCACTTTGCAAGAAGAAGCAGAGGTATCTGTGTGTGAGTTTGTGTGCTTTGTGTTTGTGTGTCTGAAGCTCATCAATTAGATAGAAAGCAGGCTGGCTGATGGAAGGCGCTCTCAGCTACAGAGCAGCTGTGCAGGTGGAGAGGCATCAGGGGTCTGTATCACAAAGTAAGTTAGTCTTTTTACGTTTTCAACACATTCAGGATTATTTTCAATAGTCCTCCTGCCAAAGCAGAAAGAAGTCTGCAAAATAAAGTGCTGAACAGAAGGGGAAGAATGTGAAAATAGCTCATGAAGTGAAGAGGAAATAGTCATGATATATAAATAATAATAAAAACATAAATGACATCATATCTGACAGACGCAAGGAGATAAAATAGCACCTGACATTGGTCATATGCTAAACCCTAACTATAAACAGCACTTTTTCAGCCCGACTGTTTCTACTGTGTGTGTGGTGAGCGTTTCCACTGGAAACCAGTGTCCTTGTCTAGACTCCGCCACCTGAAGCTATGCAGTTTGGTATAATGCACACCAAAGGGGCTTCCCAGCGTGAGGGGCACGTGTTTGGAGCTTGTCAAAACACATGTCTCGCACCTCCTCTGGTCCACACAAGTGTTCCACAGTTGAGTCCCGGAGATGAAAAACAAATCCAAATTTCCCCCAAGTAAGCCTGCTCTCCGGCCCACGTCGAGTTTCCTCTTTCTCTGCCCTCATCTGCATGACGTCTGGCTGCAATCAATCCCTCTTTTGTGCATGAGCAATCTGATCGGCACACTTTTCTCTCCGAAAAATATCCAAGAGAAAGATTTGGATTTTTGCCCCAAGAGCGACACAAGACGGTCAGAAAACCTTGATTAGCTGTCATCATTGCAGAGCTGTGACTAATCTTCCGCTGCTGATTTGGACAAATGGTGGAAAGCTGTGTATTTAGGCTGTGAGACACGCTTTACTTCGAGTGTTGTGTCGCCAAAGAACTTGTTGTTGTGATGAGAAGGAAATTAAACCACAAGTAGTCAGCAGTTTCTCTAAACTAAAAACGGCTACACACAGGATTCATAGAAATACTTGAAGCTTGACAGTTTCGGGGGCCTGCCAGACATATGCATATCCTGTAAACGCTTAAATGACTAAATATTCAGCCTGCTTTAGTTTAACTCACGGGCACTGCAGTGGAGCTGGAAAATTCTGGGTGTTGTCATTAGCGAAGCAGCCTGAGAGTCACAGAGCTGCATAATTCAGAACGAAATAAAAAATTGTGATCTCACTCACTTTTAGCTCCATGTAAAGTGTGAACTCATGTGTGAGCCTATATCACATCTATAAACAAGTGCTAAAGATTACGCACTCCTCAGCCATTGTGTGCAAATACATCTTTGCGTTTTACTCCCAGTTCAAGTGTGCCTGCATCTGCTGCTCTCTCCTCCTGATTTGGATCACGCCACTCTTGCCTGGAGAAAAATGATCTGCAGTGAATGTAAGATGAGGCTGGGGGTGCCGTAGATGTTTGTGTTATTAAGTACATGTGTTTGAGTGTTTGTGTGGATTAAGAAAAAACAAAAGCCTGGGGAAATGGCTGGTATTTGGTAGAAAGAGGCAACACAGATTATATTCCTATATAGGACCGGGGCGGTGGCTTTAAGCAGTACAATAATACTGGCACGGACAAAGAGGATACAATGGAGGAAAGAGGATGCAGAGGAAGACGGAGTGCAGCATTCATAGAGAAGCAGAACCGTACAGTATGCAGAGAGCAAGGAGAAAGAAGGGAGACAGAATACAATGAGAAAAATGCATGGCGGGAAGAACACTTTGTATTTTTAGTTAGTTTGCTTTGGGGGGTTTCCCACCACAGCTCTAATGTAAAACCCTTTCTTAACATGTCAGAAACACCCTGACGCTGCACAGCATTTCTGAAATTTCATAATCAGCGGAGCATCTGCAAAACGGTGACTGAATTGAACTAAAGGAAGGAGGAGGAGGGAAAACATTAGTTGAGTGAGACAAAGACAGACAGAGTCGGTAAAAAAAAGTGGGGTGCACGTGTCCCAGCCAATGGTGTGTTCACCCTAGATGTTCCTCCCATCCCACCCCTGCCTCCTCAATCAGCTGCAACCTTGAGGGGCCGAGCCTGCCTGTGGGGAAAGCAGAAGAAAGAGAGGAAACGTGTGTGGATGTGGTTGCGAAGAGCCCTGGTGTATGGGTAGATGTGTGTGTTTTTCATAAATGTACATGTGACTTGATTTAAAATCGATAAGCAAAGAAGCTTGCTATACTGCAGCTAGCTCTAACCTCTGGTTCAGTGAAAAACACTGCAGTATCATGCTGAGTGTCTTTATTTCATACAACAAGGAACAAATGAGTTCAGTTCAATGATAGACAAAAATCACTACCTTTTAAAGACATTGTGAGTTTAGGGCCAATGTCACTTTTCTACAACCTCTGGACCTTTTGTTGTCATTACGGAGTGATGAATTTTAGGGAATTAAATGACTTTGATATATACAGCATGGTGGGAAGCACAAGTCAATGTCTGCAAATGTTCTGATCAACAGTCCAAAAACCAAAGATATTCAGTTTACTATAGAAGACAGCAAATATTCACATTTGGGAAGCTGAAACTAATAAATATCTGACAATTGATATTGTCCTGAATAAAGGCAGCATCCATTGTATGTGAAAAATAAAGTATGCTTTGTGTAGTTTAATTTCTTCGTTCAACTGCTGAATGTGGTGGATATTAGAGAGCCGTACCTCTGTAACCATGGGTCAGTGGAATTTGCTACTGCTATTGAGATACAGAGGGACTAATGGCTGTGTGGTTACTATTTTTCTAACCATGACTCCAGAGGCAACCTAAAAGGAAAAAAAATGACTTCCTGCTGATTGGAAGTCAGTTCAGTTTAAACCTAGCTATAGGTTTAGTATATAGTATAGCAGGGTGCTGCTAAACAGAGTGTGCAGTCTCACTTTACCTGTCTGTCTTGTCTCAATGATAAACAAACAGCGTCTAAACATGGTTATGGAGTTACACTTAAAATATGTTGTGTATATTAAAATCCTTGTGCCAACATTTTTTGGGGGTTTGAGGCAATGTTTCATAAATGTTTCTTCCAGAAGTGGTAGAATCAGTGTGATTGAAGCATTAACATGTGAAAGACAGAGCGCGTCACAGACTTCAAGCTAACCGTGAGAACAAGCCCTGTGAACAACGCCTCAGGAAGCCTTTCCCAGGCTGTACGCAGTGTCAGGCAGAATGAAAGCACAACTGCCTGCAGTTTCTTGTTTGTTTACAACACTACTATAAGAAGATCTGATGCATTCCATAAGGGAGGGATCCCTGGGGACCTGCAGCGGCACAAGATACAGACACAAATCAGACTTGTGTACGTGGTTTGCTCATCTACAATGGATTCCATATGCAAATAAACTGTTGCAGTGAAAGAGCGTGTCTGTGCTTGTTGTCTGTTGGTCCGTGAGGGAAAGTCCCGGTCCTCTGTATTGTGTCACGTCAAGCTCTTAAATAGGCAGGTAAGCAGGAGATGTGGAGGCTGTGGGGCTGAGAAACACTTCCTCTCCAGTTTTCCGCATCAAAGGCATCAAGATTCATGCATGGTCGCTCCAATTACAGGCTCTTTTGTGACTTGTGTGTCAAACCACTTGTGTGTCAAACACAAGTCAAAGTAGATTTGAACTCACTGTGTCACAGTGCTGTCATTTACATTAGGACAAACTCTGGTAGGATCACGCGTGTGCTCTATGGTGCTTAAGTTGCCCCATCAGTATCTCTCACATATAGACTTTACTTGGTTGGGCCGCCCAGGTATTTGTGTCTTTTCGGCGACTTTATAAAACGTACTGCTGATGAGAAAGTCAATGGAGCAGACACATACAAGGAGAGAGACAGGCGGGGCACACCATTATGTTTGCAGCAGAGGTGTAGGTGTGCGCGTGAGGGGAAAGGGAGCAGATTCAATTATTGAGTAAACACTAAAACACTGAAATAAGGTGGAAGAATTAAAATGTGAAATAAGATAGTAGAAATAGAAAATCTACCCCGCTAACAGACTGATTGAGAGATTAAAATGAGTTACATGGCGGTAAGCAGAATAACTGCTTGACATCTTCTGTAAGGTATCACTTAAAAGTACAACCTTGAGTGGTTTCAAGCTGTATTCTACTTAATAATTACTGTACCAAACTAGACCTGTCATGTCTCCATAGAATTTATTCTGCAACAGCCATTTAATATAAATTTACATTTAGGAGTTTCATCTTTATATATTCTGCCATTGACGCACTAGATTCTGCTTTCTCACACACAGGAGGGATTTACAGGAAACGATGCATGTATGCAATTCTATTGAATCTAATAAGCGTTTCATTCAATGTTACATTCCCTTCTGCCATTGCTTTAAATTAAAAGTGTTAAGCTGGCAAAAGAAAAAATTATATTTTATAAGTAATAGGACCTATTTATAATAGTTTGTTTCTCAAAACCACGTCACGGTGAACAAAGGTGAAAATAATAATTAATAAGTAAAATCACCACTGCTGCAAAACTAATGATTCAAATTCTACTTTCAATTATGCTGCTGTGCAATTTACATTAGATTGTAGGGCGATGAGTGTCAGGACTGATGTGAGTGCGAGAGCGGACAACATCTCTCAGCAACTTATTAGCCCTGAGTGGGTTTGTGTGTATGCATTACCTTATTAGTATTGATCTGTACACTGAAGAAATAAGCAGGCCTTCCAGAACATAATGGAGACCACAGACTCTGCTCTAAATTGTCCCACAAGATGTTTTCAGCATTAAAATGGTAATTGTAAGGTGACTGGTCATAGATTCAATCTTTTGGCTTTTGCAGGAAAAGAATCCTTGAGGATACTGAAATCGCCCTCCTTTCAGTTGGATACTGTAAGGTCACCAGCTTAATGTTTAAAATAAAGGGATCAATGAAGTCATGAGGTAACAGGACACCTGCAATGCCCACCCGAAACCCTGTCCTTTCCCCTTTCCTTTGTTGACACTGAGAGCTCCAATCTCATCTTTCACTGTGAATGGCAAACAGAGATGCAAGCGGATCAATAGCTGAAAAAAAGAGACAAAGCAGTGAAGATGCCCTGAGCTGTGAAAGCACAGGTTTCTGTTTACTGAAAAAGCTAACCATGTCACAAAGACAGGACGCTACAAATCAGCCAACCGTCACTGGCTGAGATGTAAGGGACATTGATAACTTTAAACACACGCAATGGGTGGAGAAATATATATCGTAGAGGGAACAAAATAGAGAAAGAGGGAAGCGGCGGCTGCAAATCACCCCCTGACCATTCATTACATCTGTCTCTATGCCTGAGCGTTTGTGTGTGTGTGGAGGAGATTACATTTATGCCACGGGCCGGCCCACAGATGAAACACTGCTCGGGAGGTTGATTAGCCACATCAGTGAGACACGGCAAGGCAATGCTGTTGGACCAATTCCCATCTGCCTCCTGCTAAGCAGCAACCAAGGCCAGATCGACTTGTTTTGATCCTATAAGGGGCTTCTGTGCCTGTTGTCCTTGGCGAAATGCAACAGCACACGAGGCCCAAGCTACCGCAAAGACTGAGTTAGCACTGCAGCGAATAAAAAAGGTTGCCACCATTTTGTTAGTGACAGTGTAGTTGTTATAGCACACACACACACACACACACACACACACACACACGAGTGTGACTGTAAAGAAATGAGAGAGGGCCAAATTTTTGTGAGATGACCATTCACAAGAAAGAAGCAGTGTTCCACAATGTGTGCACAGCTGTTAGCTCACAACAGTAGCAGTGAGCAGCAGAGGAAAAGTTGGACTGGATATAATAGTAATTGCTACATTGATCACACGTCAACATGACGCTCAGTGTGAAGCTTGAGTCTCTGTTGAGGAGTTTTTGATTAAATGGTGAACCACAGTATAATATGGAGGCTACAATGAAGTATTATGTTTGAAACAGATTCAGATTTTCGCTACCACTGTGAGAAAATCATCAGAGGCTGATGTCCCTAAACATCTGAGGTGTTCATTAATGCTTTTCTTTTAAAATAGCCTCAATTGTAATCTGCAACGTGGGATTTCAGAGAGCTAGCATGGGGAGAAATAATTCAGTGTATTAAAAATTTGTAATGCATTATGTAAGAAAGAAAGACGGGTAAATAAAGCAAATATACGACACTGTATTGCCCCCTAACAGGGCACATAATGCAATTTCTTGCTCCATGTAGGGCAGCTCTTTTACGTGTCATTTAAAATGTCTAATTCAACAAGTATTCAAGTGAACTGACTGCCATTTTTCCCAGTCGTTCTTGAGCTGAACAGCCTCTTTTGAACAGGGTGAAAGAATATTTGAAAGTTTCAGTATTCTCTTAAGGGTCTCAGCTAAAATACAAGATGAACGGTTTTCAGAACAGTTGATACATGTGCAGTAAGTGTGTTTCTAGCCCTATGTTTTTATCTGCAATTTCAATATGTGCATGAAAACATTTGTGGAAACAATGTGAATTTAAAAAAAAAAAAGCAGAAATATCAGAAAAACAGATTATGCTTGGCTGAGGTGGAAAACCTGGTGGATCAATAAAGGCTTAATGGCATTCTACTGGACAATTAGCACCACCAGCTGTTTATCTCAATATGGCCAAATCCTAATCATCTGAAATAAAATTTTAGGCTGAATCTGAATGGAAACTTGACTCATGTAGCAAATATCAACACATCCTGCTCACCAAGAGGGACAGAATAGAAAGAAAAGAAAAGCTAGGAATAAACTGTGAATACCAAAAGGACCCAGGTTTGGTCCTGAACACGCCTGAGCCCTTGGCTATGAAAATGTATACTATCAAGGTGGAAACAGTGCAGTCCCAGGGCTGCTGCTCAGCTCCATCTTGATAGAGGCCTCTCTGAAAGCCAGTCGTGTTCCCCCTCACTGTCCAGATTCTTATCTTTGTAATTGCCTTCCAGTCAGGGAGGAGCACTAGCGGAGCTGGCAGTAGCGCTGCCTGCCACCCACTCCAAGACAGGGGACATGCTTCAATGGAGACTCTGGAGTGCTGGGGCCTTTAGTTCATTGCCAAGAGAGATGCCGCTCTGTCAGCTTCACCTGCGTTCAGGATCCAAATTTTGTCTCCCAAGGGTACTGCTGAAAGTCCTAAGTGAACAGGGCACTGCAGGTTTACTGATATGTGTCACAGGTCCAGGTACTGTCGTTCCACAACACAGGAGCTCAAGCCAAGAGTGCCTCGACATTGGTATTTGAGATTAGAGTCACATCTCTACATACTGTCCACAATGGCCAGATTGAGACCAGACAGAGAACCAACAAGTGTAAGTACAAGTGTACACACTGCCTAAGGCTGCCAAAATCACAGTCATGTTTAACAGGATTATACAACTATATCATTAGTGTAGCTATTTAACTAGATTTTTTTATTTTAACAAATTTATTGTTGTTTCATTTTTATGTATTCTTATAAAAGCTTGTATCTTGTTTTGTCTGACACAGATATATTCAGCTCACTATTACAAATGACAAAAAAAAAAAAAAAAACATAAACCATCTGCAAATACTCACATTTGCAAACCACGGACTATTTGGCATTTTAGCTTAAAATATGATTTAAATGATTAAAGGCTCATCAGAATTGTTACCAATCCATTCCAATTCACTAATCGATTATTCAGCTACTTGTTTCAGCTCTACTGACTGAGCATGTTGAGGATCCAAAGACAAAGTAACCAAAACAGAAAGACTGCTGTATGAAACAAGCTAGACACAACACCATGAGCTACAGACACTGTGAAAGGATGTGGCATTAGTGGTTTGCCATTTCCAGAGAAAGTCTCTACGCACTCAAGCACGAAGTGATCATGACAGGGGGCTTATGAGACTGATAATGATTAGTCGCTTTCATATTTTTCATGTCCATTAATTAGGCTACCTTATTGCTATTCAACTCGAGGTCTTGAAAGAGAAAAAGTTACAAGGCAACATTTGATATAAGACGGCAGTGCAGCCGCTGTTGTTAGGATTAGACTCAAATGTGACTTTGTACAACTCAATCAGCCTAATCAAATTCTGCATATATAGCTTCAGACTCCACATTCCTTCTGTTTAATGCTGCGCAAACACTGAGTCCCAGGATCCCAGAAAAACAAGCACCTCGATCTCTCAACTGGGCTGAATTCATCATCTGAAAGCTGGCAGGAAAATCAATGAAAACTAATAAAAGGGTCATGCAGCGTGAACACAGGCCTTATTTGAATTATGTCCAAGGATGCGGTCTGGTCCTATAAAGTGCCTGGTGTGCACTGTGCAGTACTGGCAGAAGTTAGTTGGTTGTATGCCCCGGGACTGTTATTGACTATGGGAATATTTGAAATAAAACATGGGTCATACAAAAACAGCCACAACCAGCTTATCCTCATTTCTTTAATTGGTCTCAGCTACTATATGTTTACTGTGCGCTTTCATTTTCTAAATAACAGGAATTTTCGGAAAGAGAAACTGTGACATATACATGAGACATAGTTCATGTGAATAATGACTTTCTGAGGCCAACTTATTCTAAGAGGATGAGTCTGGAGGGAGACAGCACTTCTGTCCCCTTTCTCTTAGAGCTCCTGTCCTTGGGGACGAGATTTCCACCTTTCTCGAATGTATGCACAAATCCAGACTTTATACAAATCCTTTCATCTTTCCGTCCCTTACCAAATCATCGTTACATAAAAGCAAAACCATAAAGCCATACATACCTGCCACGTTAACCTTTTCAGCGTTTGTGGCGCTGGGCGTGGCAGTGCTAGTGCCGTTGGTCAGGTTGCCCCCCGTGCCGTTGTAGATGTTTTCCACCTTGGACTCCAGCTTGCCCAGCCTCAGCATGATGTTATCCAGCAGCACTGCAAGGGTCTTCTTTAAGTCTGCAAGTAAGAACATGAATCAGATTGTTGTGAAAGAGACGTAGCACTATTCTGCACTTAACTATGTCAGGTGCACTGCAGTGCTTTAGGAAACAGTTCACAGATTTGGCTAAATCAATACATAATCACACATCTGACCCAAAAAAAGAAAAGAATGTATATACGGCTGTGAAAAAATAAATATAAATAAAACTCCTAGTGTGTGTGAGCACACCCCGCCCCTCTTTAGCCTGTTTAGCCTGCTTGCTAGTTGCGTAATTCCCAAATCAAACACTAGCTGCAAGCCTGGACTGCTCTTTACACTGCTGCCTTAACATTGTACTAGCAGTCTTCAAAACACTTGTAAATACCATGTGAGAGGGCGGTTTGAGCGCTAAAGTTACCAAAAGGAGCTTTCAACATCAGGCAAGTTACGCTAGCGTTAGCATCTCCTGACCCTAGCATCTCCCAGGTTGAAGGTGAGACTGTTACTAAAGCTATGTGTTTCTTTATTTACATGTGCCCATACAGCAGCACTGAAAATACCAAATTCAGAAGGATGACACTGATCCAGGGAGTGAGGTAAACAATGTCCAGTTAGCAGCCTTTCACTAGAAAACCTCATCTTTACTACTGTTGGTGTGGCAGTAAACAGAATTCGTCGGGTTTAGTTCTTCCGTACTTGAAATTAAAATTGAGAAATTTATTCATTTTAGTCACACTCAAGTCCTAATCACAGCTTCATTAAATCACTTTGAATCAGCTTTATGTTATGAAAACCTTTAGTTTAAATAAATGGTTGTGACAATGTGATACAGTGTGACATGATATTACTGAATCATAGCCTTCACAGCAACAGTGTCTGACATAAATATTAAATGTCTGGTATAAGGGGCAGAAAATACAAA
>NW_024043962.1:0-5804 GCF_014851395.1 Micropterus salmoides
ATTGATCTGTTTTTTAGGACCTGGAGATCCGTAAGGAGCGACGCATCATCCTGGATTGTGAGCAAGACAAAGTCAAAGTATCATGGAACAGGTGGATTCCAGTTTTGTCACTAGTACAACTACTACTACCAATATAGAAATAATATCCATCCATAACCAAGAAAGCTCCTTCTGCCCTTCAACATGCTACAGACCCATCCTTTGCAGTATATTATGTCTGTCAAATACAATACCATTTCCAGATGGCTAAGGTCATCTGGCACAGACCTTATTGTTGCTGGAATACTCCGCTTTTAAATGCCATATAATGCAATCTGGCTATCTTTCCTTTTTTTCTTCATCTGTCTTTTTCTTTCTCTATCTTACTTCATTACTTTTTATTAACAGCGAGCAATGTACAAAATATTCACATGGCTTAATATACTTTAAGTTCGGCCTGTTTCCTTACTGCCCCTTTTCCACTGCATAGTACCAGCTCGACTCGGCTCGACTCTACTCGCCTTTGTTTGGTTTTCCATTGTGGAAAACTTGTACCTGCTTCCAGGAAACTGCATAGTATTGTCCAATATAAGCATATGATGAAAACTGTTATGCAGCTTAAGTAGACATTTGGAGATGCATGGTTTTCACAGGACAGCTACAATAGACAAGCAAAAGTAAAAGTAAAAAAACACAGCAATGCATTTAATTTTCATTACAGTCTTAGTACATCTGTCTTTGATATTTACTGACTTTACTCTTTTCCCATCAGGTGATCACTATAGGGAGGCATGTGAAAGGATACCACTATATCATTGCTAACTTGGTGAGTCACTTTCTGTGTCTGGTTTAACCTGACCAAACACTGTTTACGTATGGCTGAAAAATAAAGAAATGAATACAAGGCCAGATATTGTTAAAAGCATGTTGTTAGATTCGGTGTCAAATAGCAGATTTACAGTAATCAACCTGCTGGCTGGCAGAGCACGCAATCACATCCAATCAAGCTGCAACAGGAGGACCGGTAATCTGCCAGGCAGCTAACAGGGGCACAGGCAGTGAAAATGGGCTGTAGGTGGGTCAGCTTCATCAAAAATGGAAAAGAAGCCTACATTTCCTGCTAATTTTCTATTCACAGGCTTGCTTATGGTTGTTCTGTAGTTGATCTGATTTGACCAGAGAAGGGCATACAAAATCAAACTGCCCATGATAACAGGAGCATTGTGCTGTTTATAATAAAGAGAGATGGTAATGTTAATAGAGGTTATTTGCAGTGTTTTCACTATGATATTTAGAACACATATACTCAGTAAACTCCTACTCCAGGTATATAATAATAATAATAATCCTTATTTGTAGAGCACTTTTCAAAAACAAGTTACAAAGTGCTTTAACAAGTGTAAAGAATAATAAAAAAAAGATAAGAGCATGAAAATTTTATATAAAATTAGTAAAATACAATAAAAAAAAGGGATAAAATAAAGTCAAATAAGATCGGGAAAAGCTCTCCTATAAAAGTATGTTTTAAGAAGGGACTTAAAAGAGTTCACCGACTCAGCCGACCTGATTTCCTCGGGCAGGCTGTTCCAGAGCCTCGGGGTTGGTCAATGTTGGTCAAATTTCTGGAGACAGACTACATGCACTGCATGGTCTGAGGCTCCATCAGATCCTGGCACAGAATAAAATAGGATAAAGTCATCAATTAAAAATGTTTTTCTTTGTTCTTCTTGTTTTTGTTGTTTATCTTGTTCCAGGGTTTTGTAGATGGCGACCTCTCTAAAATCCAGTATGGAGGTGCGAATGTGTCTGGGTTTCAGATAGTAGATTTTGATGATCCTGTGGTGGCAAAGTTTGACCAACGATGGGAGGCTCTGGAAGAGAAGGAGTATCCAGGAGCCGATACACGGATCAGAGTAAGATTTGCACATTCAACATTAGTTCACAGGCTAATTTAAATGATCTTAAATTGTTCTAGGATTGAAGAATGCTGTGTGAGGAGGATTCAGGTTACCAGAAGCTAGTCCAGGGATCAGAATAACATAATCATTCTAATATTGAGTTTACTCAACTCTCTGTGTATTACCAGTACACTAGTACATACTCTTTTGTTGTGAATAACTTAGTGACATTTGCCATAAAATTCGATGTTTTCCACATGACATGAACTTCTTTTTGGAGCCTATTGAACCTGGTTGCAAGCAGCACTCTGACCTTTTGATATCTGATGCACAGGTGGAAATTAAACAGCACAAAGCAGGTTGTTGGTATTTTGGTGGAAACTGGGTCTCAGAGTTTGCACTGAGAATAGACGTCTCAGAACTACATCGGGCTGCAGTGTGACTTATCTGCTACTTTGGTGATTTTAGCAACAAGAGCACACTAAATAGCAAACCACAGCAAAAAAATACAAATTTAGCCCAACTGACTCTGTACCAGGTCCCCTGTAGCATAGTTATGAAAAATCACTACAGAAGCTGGTTTATTTTTAGAAGATATGAATGTTATAGCCTACTGTTTTGAAAACATGGGGTCTTCAGCTTTCAGAATCCGTAAACCAATTGTAAGTTGTCCAAACTATGTCTAATTACAAAGTATTTTAACAATAAAGTCGTACAAATATTAAAGGGGCTATATGTAGTTTGTCAATGAAATCACTTATTAATTTTGTCAATGGGCTCTAACCTCACTTAGAAATGAAGCACGCACCTGTGTTCTTTGTTGCTTGGAACAGCCACTATTCTGCTTTTAATGTGAAGGCACCGGGTCAGGATGTAGCCCTGTGCCCACTCCCGAGCCTCTCCAAATACAGCGACAACAGCACAGCTAACGACAGCCGGCTCCCAACACAACACAAATGACAACATAAACTGTCACGCTCTGCCGGTTGGCCATCCTTTGTGTTTACTTTTGAGTTTGGTATCTGCCTTGGTATGTTGAGTTTTGGGTTCTGTCCTGTCTAGTGTCCAGTATCTGTTATATAGTCTGCTTGTCATGTCTAGTCTCTCTGTTTTCCTCTGCTCTCTCTCTCTGCCTCGTTAGTCTCATGTCTGTCACCTGTGTTGCTCCCGCCCTGCTCGTTAGTCCCTGTGTATATATACCTGGTGTTTCTGTCTTGTCCTTGTCCGGTCATTGTTCATGTTACCCCCCAGTCTGTCGTGTGTGTACTCTGTGCCTGTAACCAGCCTTGCTTGTCTCGTCTCGTCTCGTCTCCCTGTACTTTTGGATTTCTGTTATTCAGCCACTCACCTGTAAGTGTGCTCGCTTTTGTTTGTTAAGTAAAACCCTTCGTTATACCATACCTGCTCTGCTCTGTGTCCTGCGTTTGGGTTCTCCAATCTGCCTCCACACCACGATCGTGACATAAACTCCATGTAAGGATACAAAACAACTATAAAGGTTTATGCGATGAAGCCTGTCAGGCCAAACGAGAATCATATGACGTCGGGTGAAAACAGTAAACAAGGCTGGAGAAACACAGAGTCATGTTAGCTCGCCGACTCCTTTGTACCACCGGTATTACACTCACCTCCAAAAGTATTGGAACGGTTAGGCAAATTCCTTTGTTTTTGTTGTTCGCTGAAGACATTTGGGTTTAAGATCAAAAGATAAGTACGAGACAAGAGTTCAACCCGCAGCTGATAAAACTATTAGTGTAACGGGGCAGTGGGAGTATACCTGAGTTTTGTGTGAAGCTGTCTCCCTGTCTGTCTGTAGCCGCTGTCACACTGCCTTTTTTTCCAGGAGCATTGTGCCAATATGCGACTCGCTGCACTGTATGAGTTTGAACGTTGAAGTAACAAAGCCTGGAAAAAAAGCCACAGCCAGCATGCCGGTGTTTCCATGTTTATTGTGGGATCTCTGTATGAAAGCAGTTTCGTTTTAAATTATGCTCGTTGACGAGTTCAAGCGAGCATACGTGCGAGCACACCTAGTTGCAATCTTAAAACCGCACCGTTAGTGGCCACTGGAAACTAAATTTTATCCCTGTGTAATCAAAAAAACTGTAATAATTTCCTCATCAGGCTACAATAACATGCTAAAAGCACCATAATAGGGAAGACTTATTTCTGGGGAAATTTAGCATTCAAACTTCACATTTAACAGTCACACTGACTTACATCTTTGTTCTTGACAAACTGTTTCACCAAGGCTTATGTTTTTTTGCCCAAAAATGTTTAGTTATTTATGTTTCTACCATAAATGTGTTCCAATGGGAAGTCAGTGATTGTCAGGGGGCTTTTATCAGCAATATTAGTCCAGCCAGACTGAATCCCTGTGGGAGCTTGCAAAATTAAAATAGGGCCTTTAATATGTTATATATATTTCTATTGTAGAATGGGAGCAACTCTAACATAAGGCAATTTCCCTCAAGGGACCAATAAAGTATTTCTTAATCTTTTGGTTTTGGCCTTTGGCCATTCAACATGTTTTTGTAATAATGAGCGACTTGGCACACAGTGAATAATAGTTTAGCTGAACTGAACCAAAGGTCCTATCCTACAATAACCACACAGCAGGTGTGTGGGATGACATGTCAACATGTCTGTCTCAGCCCAGCCCTGATATACGTGCTTCTTGTGGTAATTTTAATGTTTCTGTCTTTCAGTATACCTCAGCCCTCACCTATGATGCTGTCCATGTAATGACTGAGGCGTTTCGCTTCCTTCACAAGCAGAGAATAGACATGAGTGAGTCGTCGTGGCAACAGTGGGGACTGTCTGGCCAATCCAGCAGTGCCCTGGGCTCAGGGGGTGGAGATTGAACGTGCCCTCAAACAGGTAACCATGGACTGATTCAGTTCTATTCAAGCTGATAGCAGTTAGTTAGTTAATGGAAAACAAAACTGAAAACAGAGACTGCACTGCTGTTGGAAAGCTCAGAAGTTCAGGATGTAAGGCGAGGTACCGATGAGGGCTCTGGCAAACAAAAGCAGGGTCTCCCTCTCCGGGCACTAGTTATAGCGCTCTGTTGGCCCTGTCTAGCAGCAGGGCCATTGAATGCTCTAGGCAGCAGACTGGACACAGAAGTTGTGTTGCAGCTTTCTGGTCTCTCTGGTAAACCAGTGACCTGAAATTTGTTTTCTAGTAACTCATTCTGGGTGGCTAGTGTCTTCACCTAGCATTGCAGCGAAGTAATGTCATTAGGAAGGCTGTGCTCCATCTCTCCAACTGTGCCATTTAAAGGGTAACTTAACCATTTTTCAACCTGGACTCTATTTTCTAATGTTGTTGTGTCTTAAGTGTCTGATTTCACAGTTTAAATTTAAATTGGTCAAGCATTGAGCGTGCACGCTGCAGTGCAATCCTTCCGGGCAACTGCGAAGTTGCACTTTAAACGGCTCAGCTGGCCGATGTCAAGAAGAAGGGAGGCAGACTCTTTGTTTTTTCATCAGTGATGCTTGATGCGCAAACTTGGTCAATGTTTTCTTTTGTGATGCTGACCATATTATCAGCACTACATACACTACACATTACAGTTACACTACATTCCCGCTGACGCAAATTCAGAAAATTCACTATAGAATAATTACTTTCTGGGTGCAAATATTGTTTTATTTATTTTATTTCAAAATTTCTGTATTTGTATATTTGTTATGTTTGTGTATAGCATGAAGGGACTACAACTCACATATGACCTTGATTCCTATCGAGGAGCTTAATGTGTGTTTTAAAGGTCCAGTGTGTAATATTTAGGAGGATCTTTAACAGGGAATTTTTGACTGGGAATTTTTGTAAAATATTACAAAAAACTACTTGTTAATGCAAAATTAGGTCATGAGTAAAATATGGTTCTTATGGAGTTTTTCTTTAAATCCATTTAGATGT
>NW_024043963.1:0-11683 GCF_014851395.1 Micropterus salmoides
TGACATTCACCACAGTCATAGCGCCACCTGCTGGCAACAGGAAGTGACTTTAACGAAGCAGCCCCCGCCGCACGTTTTACCTACGTGCCGAATTTCTGTGGTACGTGTATCTTGTCCAGACGCACAAAAAAGCCTCTTGGAGCGATGCCCTAAAATCAACAGGAAGTAGGCCATTTTGAATTTTACGTCAAATTTTGGATGATTTACACACTTCGTACTTTAACGAACTCCTCCTAGGGATTTAGTCCGACCGACTTCAAATTTGTGCTGTGCCTTCTAAAGGCATTGAAGATGAAAAGTTGTGCTATTTGCGAGTTTTCGTCAATGGGTGTGTCCGTGGCGTGGCGTCAGAGATCAAGTCTTCGCCATGACACAGGAAGTTGTTGTAACTTCAGTGTACATGCTCACATCTGAACCAAACTTTACGTGCTTGATAACTCTCCCACCCCGTTATGGAGGACCGATCCTGACACAGTCAGAAATAAATACAGAAATAAATAATGCTCAATAAATAAATAAGCATCCAATTAAATACACAAAAAAATAAAGTAAATAAATAAATGTAGGTAGTAATTAAATTATACAAGGAGACATAAATGTATATATTTTAATTAGTGCCTTTACTATTCACCTTTGTTATAATTACCTTATTTGTTATCAACTTTATTTATTACAAATTTTTAATGTATTTATTTATGTGTGTTTTAATATTTTGTCTGTTTATTCTTCCTTTGTATTTATTTACCTTATTTATTTTCACCATGGTATTTATTTCTGCCTGTCTTTTTAAATTTTTGTATGCATTTCTGCCTCATTATGCAAATGAGGAGGGGCTGTGTCTCAAGGGGTCATCTTCTCTGCTATTGGTGGACCAGTCAGACAGGAGAGCTCCTACTCTGCCTGCAGACATCAACGATCTTGCCCCTCACAGTCAGATGGCTTCCTTCAGTGCGCTGAGGTGTTTAACAATCTGAAGACAATACTACCAGCAATGTCTTCCTTCTCTTTTCACATAGACGCTCCGACAGACGGTGCTTTCAGTTTGCTGCATGCATGGACACAGAACTGCGGTACAGCACACAGTACGATGAAATGTGTGCTGTTCTCACATTCTTCCTCTGTATGTACACATAAACAACAAGGCAGGGAAATATAAAAGGAATTATTTTATTGTTTGGGTAATTATTGTTCAGTGTACATGCTCACATCTGAAACAAACTTTACGTGCTTGATAACTCTCCCACCCGCAGACATCTACACGCCAACACCGATTTATATTCATAGCAGCAAGTGCTATGTAGCTCCACATAGGGGACACAGGAAGTGACATATAACACCTTCATGCGGCGTCATAACCGCGTAGCAAATTCACAGCCGCACCGGCAGAGCTCCAGAATATGCAACTCGGCCGGCTCACACGCGGACGCGCTTATAAGTGCGAGGGCCCGCCCAACGCTGCTTGCAGCTTTAATTTATACTAATTTTTTAATGTATTTATTTATGTGTGTTTTAATATTTTTCTGTTTTATTCTTCTTTGTATTTATTTACCTTATTTATTTTCACCCATGGTATTTATTTCTGCCTGTCTTTTTAAATTTTTGTATGCATTTCTGCCTCATTATGCAAATGAGGAGGGGCTGTGTCTCAAGGGGTCATCTTCTCTGCTATTGGTGGACCAGTCAGACAGGAGAGCTCCTACTCTGCCTGCAGACATCAACGATCTTGCCCCACACAGTCAGATGCTTCCTTCAGTGCGCTGAGGTGTTTAACAACTCTGAAGACAATACTACCAGCAATGTCTTCCTTCTCTTTCATGTAGACGCTCCGACAGACAGTGCTTTCAGTTTGCTGCATGCATGGACACAGAACTGCGGTATAGAGAGAAGCACACGGTCAGCTGGCTGCAGCTAAATCTGGAGTGCACTCGTATTCAATTCTGTATGGTAAATTCAGTTTTAACGGAGCAGAGCGAGCTGACAGGCAGAGTTAGAGACTTTTTCTGTCCGTTTCTCTCTTTACAAAGACGCAGTTGCAGTCAGAGTCTTCTCTGAAGAGGGCAATGAAGTCTCAGTAGTACCCGATGCGAGCACCACATACAACACAATTTATCAAATTACACAAAGGATATACAGTATGAAAATAAGACTGATTGGATTATACTCACAGGAAGTATAAAACCTGTTACATGCGTAACACAGTAATGTCAGGGAAATTACTTTACTTAGATTTAAGTACTGCAGTTGTACATTTGAAATACCTTCCTACCTTTCTGATAGGAAGCCTTCTTGAGGTGGTATAAAACATTTCTTCTTATATTCTGATTTGAGTTGTGGACAACTATGACCACATGAATTAAAAAAATTAAACATTTCACTGCCCAAGTCAGCTATAACACAAGTCTTGTTCATTAGACTACATGCTGTACAGTATTTGTGGACAGATTTTTTCCCAGGATTTATTATGCATTTCTTCTTCTTCGTTGCATGATTTAGAATAATAAGGTGAGAAATGGGTCTATTCTGAGTTCATCCTGCACTGCAGCAGCTAATAAAGTCCATTTAATCCCCAAAACGCTTTTCTTTTAGGCAGGCTGGAGCAGAAAACAACTCACCTTTCTCAAGTTGTACAGTAATGTCACATGTGTATGAAGGTGGATCAAACAAGCTAATCTTAAATGTCAAAGTAGAGAGGAGCCTAGTAGGCCTATTTATTTTCATTCATTACACAATATGAATAAGCTATGCAGACAGTTGTAAAGAAAGAACATCTTTTCTTCTGTTCTCTACTTGTTATAGTTACACAGTATTAGGGGTGTGGGCTGTATTAAAAGTATCCACTGTTCTCCCATGCTCTAACACACAGTAACGATGAAATGTGTGCTGTTCTCACATTCTTCCTCTGTATGTACACATAAACAACAAGGCAGGGAAATATAAAAGGAATTTATTTTATTGTTTGGGTACATTATTGTTCAGTGTACATGTTCACATCTGAAACAAACTTTACGTGCTTGATAACTCTCCCACCCGCAGACATCTACACGTCAATACCGATTTATATTCATAGCGGCAAGTGCTATGTAGCTCCACGTAGGGGACACAGGAAGTGACATATAGCACATTCATGCGGCGTCGGAACCGCGTAGGAAATTCACAGCCGCACCGGCAGAGCTCCAGAATGTGCAACTCGGCCGGCTCACGCACGGACGCGCTTACAAGTGCGAGGGCCCGCCCAACGCTGCTTGCAGCTTTAATTTATTTTTTTATTTTTTTATTTTTTTTCTGCAAAGTAGGCCCAACTGACATGGCCTAAACATTCTCGAAAACTCACCAAAATTTGCAAACATGTCAGAACCGGTGAAAAATTTCGTATTCTACAAGTTTCGCACATGGGCGTGGCAAAATGACTCGCTAGCGCCACCTAGAAAATTGGAAAAAATTAGCCCCTCGTTCACGTTCAACCTACATGTACGAAATTTTCTGGGGACATGTATCATATCAAGACGCACAAAAAAGCCTCAAGAACCCATAGCCTAAAGTCAACAGGAAGTCGGCCATTTTGAATTTTACGGCCATTTTTGGATGATTTACACACTTCGTACTTTAACAAACTCCTCCTAGGGATTTAGTCGGATCGACGTCAAATTTCTGCTGTGCCTTCTAAAGGCATTGACGATGAAAAGTTGTGCTATTTGCGCGTTTTCGTCAATGGGCGTGTCCGTGGCGTCGATGATTCGCAATGAAACAGGAAGTTGTTGTAACTTCAGTGTACATGCTCACATCTGGACCAAAGTGTACATGTAGGATGAGAGTCCCGCCCTGAACACATGTACATGCCGACATTCACCCACAGTCATAGCGCCACCTGCTGGCAATAGAAAGTGACCTTTAACGAAGCAGCCCCCGCCGCACGTTTGACCTACGTGCACGAATTTTCTGTGGTACGTGTATCTTGTCCAGACGCACAAAAAGTCTCTTGGAGCCATAGCCTAAACCCAACAGGAAGTCGGCCATTTTGAATTTTACGTCAAATTTTGGATGATTTACACACTTCGTACTTTAACGAACTCCTCCTAGGGATTTAGTCCGACCGACCTCAAATTTCTGCTGTGCCTTCTAAAGGCATTGAAGATGAAAAGTTGTGCTATTTGCAAGTTTTCGTCAATGGGCGTGTCCGTGGCGTGGTGTCAAAGATCAGCTCTTCGCCATGACACGGAAGTTGTCGTAACTTCAGTGTACATGCTCACATCTGCACCAAACTGTACATGTAGGATGAGAGTCCCGCCCTGAACACATGTACATGCTGACATTCACCCACAGTCATAGCGCCACCTGCTGGCAACAGGAAGTGACTTTTAACGAAGCAGCCCCCGCCGCACGTTTCACCTACGTGCACGAATTTTCTGTGGTACGTGTATCTTGTCCAGATGCACAAAAAAGCCTCTTGGAGCGATGCCCTAAAACCAACAGGAAGTCGGCCATTTTGAATTTTACGTCAAATTTTGGATGATTTACACACTTCGTACTTTAACGAACTCCTGCTAGGGATTTAGTCCGACCGACTTCAAATTTCTGCTGTGCCTTCTAAAGGCATTGAAGATGAAAAGTTGTGCTATTTGCAAGTTTTCGTCAATGGGTGTGTCCGTGGCGTGGCGTCAGAGATCAACTCTTCGCCATGACACAGGAAGTTGTTGTAACTTCAGTGTACATGCTCACATCTGGACCAAACTGTACATGTAGGATGAGAGTCCCGCCCTGAACACATGTACATGCTGACATTCACCCACAGTCATAGTGCCACCTGCTGGCAACAGGAAGTGACCTTTAACGAAGCAGCCCCCGCCGCACGTTTCACCTACATGCACGAATTTTCTGCGGTACGTGTATCTTGTCCAGATGCACAAAAAAGTCTCTTGGAGCCATAGCCTAAACCCAACAGGAAGTCGGCCATTTAGAATTTTACGGCCATTTTTGGATGATTAACACACTCCGTACTTTAACGAACTCCTCCTAGGGATTTAGTCCGACCGACTTCAAATTTCTGTTGTGCCTTCTAAAGGCATTGAAGATGAAAAGTTGTGCTATTTGCGAGTTTTCGTCAATGGGCGTGTCCATGGCGTGGCGTCAAAGATCAAGTCTTTGCCATGACACAGGAAGTTGTTGTAACTTCAGTGTATATGCTCACATCTGAACCAAACTTTACGTGCTTGATAACTCAAGGGGTCATCTTCTCTGCTATTGGTGGACCAGTCAGACAGGAGAGCTCCTACTCTGCCTGCAGACATCAACGATCTTGCCCCTCACACAGTCAGATGGCTTCCTTCAGTGCACTGAGGTGTTTAACAACTCTGAAGACAATACTACCAGCAATGTCTTCCTTCTCTTTTCATGTAGACGCTCCGACAGACAGTGCTTTCAGTTTGCTGCATGCATGGACACAGAACTGCGGTATAGAGAGAAGCACACGGTCAGCTGGCTGCAGCTAAATCTGGAGTGCACTCGTATTCAATTCTGTATGGTAAATTCAGTTTTAACGGAGCAGAGCGAGCTGACAGGCAGAGTTAGAGACTTTTTCTGTCCGTTTCTCTCTTTACAAAGTCTTCTCTGAGATGCGAGCACGACATACAACACAATTGATCAAATTACACATCAGATATACAGTATGAAAATAAGATTGATTGGATTATACTCACAGGAAGTATAAAACCTGTTACATGCGTCTATTAAAAGTAAAGTAACACAAAATGTCAGGGAAATTACTTTACTTAGATGTAAGTACTGCAGTTGTACATTTGAAATACCTTCCTACCTTTCTGATAGGAAGCCTTCTTGAGGTGGTATAAAACATTTCTTCTTATATTCTGATTTGAGTTGTGGACAACTATGACCACATGAATTAAAAAAATTAAACATTTCACTGCCCAAGTCAGCTATAACACAAGTCTTGTTCATTAGACTACATGCTGTACAGTATTTGTGGACAGATTTTGTCCCAGGATTTATTATGCATTTCTTCTTCTTCGTTGCATGGTTTAGAATAATAAGGTGAGAAATGGGTCTGTTCTGAGTTCATCCTGCACTGCAGCAGCTAATAAAGTCCATTTAATCCCAAAAACGCTTTTCTTTTAGGCAGGCTGGAGCAGAAACACAGTAACGATGAAATGTGTGCTGTTCTCACATTCTTCCTCTGTATGTACACATAAACAACAAGGCAGGGAAATATAAAAGGAATTTATTTTATTGTTTGGGTACATTATTGTTCAGTGTACATGCTCACATCTGAAACAAACTTTACGTGCTTGATAACTCTCCCACCCCGCAGACATCTACACACCAATACCGATTTATATTCATAGCGGCAAGTGCTATGTAACTCCACATAGGGGACACAGGAAGTGACATATAGCACCTTCATGCAGCGTCATAACCGCGTAACAAATTCACAGCCGCACCAGCAGAGTTCCAGAATATGCAACTCGGCCGGCTCACACGCGGACGCGCTTACAAGTGCGAGGGCCCGCCCAACGCTGCTTGCAGCTTTAATTGACATTATACTTCACAAGGTTTTAAATGCTTTTTAATATATAAATGGAGTAACATTATTTGCAACACTAACGTTAGATTTTGTTGAGACCAACATTTACAGTTAACTATGAATCATTTATTAATTGCGCAAACGTTTACTTACAGCTCAAACGAACAATTTGAAGCAAATCAATTAACCCTTTTACATAACCGTAGTTACGAGTGGTTTATTTGGACGTCACCTCAGTATGTTACTTGTAATATACGTAATAAGCTAGCGGTAGAGTCCTTAGTTACATGATGGAAGCTGTATAACTTTAAACGTTAGCCATGGCTGTTATCCCCACGCCGCTATATTGAGTAACACTGCTGCTGTCGGCAGGGCTGTGTGAGATTATTGTCTGGAATAGGTCACTTGAGAGAGAAAGGTACTTTTTATATTTGTCACAAGTTTTTAGTTGAGGATCTGATGCCTCCACGTCTGCTTAAACTGTAAGTAACGTTACTAGAACAACTTGGCTACTGGACATTTGACAGCTGATATAAAATTGTCTGTCTTAAGAGGACAACACAAAAACATTTAAAGACTGTCTCCCTTGTTCCATTTCTCCCACTTATGTGACATAATAGTGCTGTCAACAGTAAAACACTGAGGCATCTTTTAGAAGAGCATCTCAAAAAATTTGAATACTGAGGCAAAGTTCATTGTGAGCATCAGAACCAGACTGAGAGATTACAGGCTTCAGAAACCTTTGCAGGTGTTTTGAGTTAATTAGTTGACATTTCTGTATAATTTATAATTTATAAATGTATTTTATTCTAAAATGTTGTATATGTATACATCTTGAGATACTGGAGTTTTATTTCCATGAGCTCTAAACCGTAATCAAGATGAAAACAAAAAAGGGTTTGAAATGCTTCACTTTGTGTAATGAATCTAGAATATATCAGAGATTCACTTTTTGAATTACATTAGAAAATGAACTTCACCACAATATTCTATTTATTAAAGACTCAATTGTATTGTTTACTTTATATTTTTCATCACCTGAAGCATTTATTACACATTTTCCTCCTAGAGTCACACTGCGTATCAGATGTCCCACCTGGTGCCAGAGAGCTGCAGAGACCTGGAAGCCTTGTTATTGTCGTGGAAGTCTGTATCTGTTGGTGTGGACTGACATGGACAGGCGTTCTCTCTTTCTATTTACTTTGAGTTTTAAATATTGTCCATATTTGTATTATAGGTCCATTTAAAAAAAGATATGGTTTATGGTTCACATGTAATAAATTCTATATATACTAGCACTCCCTGTCTTTACTACTTACTGAAAAGCTAATCGTATACCACAGATAACACATGAAACACTAAAGCTGAACTCTTGCTAAAGAACATCAGTCTAGTATAAGTTAAAAAGTGAAAATACTCCCAACATGTTTCACATGAAATGTTGAAAAGTAATTGTGCAGTGTATTTCTGTGTGTGCAGGAGTATTTTTACCTTAGCCTGAAGTTTCTGAAGAGTGCCTTGTTTGCTGCTCTGATATAAGTCTAGTCTAACACAGAATAATGTGAGCACATCCAAACCATCCTGTGGGTAAGTGCTGAAACAATCTGCACAGAGTAATTATGAATATTGTGACCTTGCAAACTCTGAGGTCTCAGAGCTGACCAAATGCACATGTCGAAAATACAGTAGTCTATACAATGTAAACCACACAACCTTCTCAGAGGTCGCAATAAATGACACTTCCTACACAGCTCTAGAGCCAGAAACACCTGCAGGAAGTGATAGGAGGAGAGAGGAGAGGACGAGAAAGCACAAGACTACGGGAAAGGGGAGAAGTTGTGTTAGTAACATGCAATAATGGGATGAGGTTACATACAGGGAGAGAAAGTAGAGGAGAGAGGAGCTCAGTGCATCATTTTAGAGAGCACTCACGAATGATAACTTCACAAGACACCTTTCAGGACACATCAGTGTGGGATGCCTCCTGTCAACACCAAACGGGATGCCCTGGACTGAGGTGGTGATCTGCGGTCGTAAGAGGGTCTCCGACGGGGGTGCCTCTCCAACTGCTTCGTGGCTCTGGCGGCTGACGGTGACCAGATGCACCCCGCTGATTCCCTCGGCTCAGATACCCCACCTCGCCCGGGCACAGGCCAGACCACGGTGTGGAGTGAGACTGCAGCTCCCCCTCCACTCATCCATGCTGTCACCTTCCCTCCACTCGTAGCTGTCAGCGCCCAGATTTCTGGCCAAACAACTGGCCAGCCTCATCAACCTTCATCCTGCTCTGCAACTTCCATTGCTCGGTGGTGCTATGGTGATCCGGGGGTCTTCCTCACCCTGAGTCGGAGGGTAATCGCCCCAGCGAGTCTGATGCAGCTGCCGCTGCTTCCCCGCTGAGTCCGCCGGCGATATACAGTGGATAGAAAAAGTCTACACATCCCTGTTAAAATGCCAGGTTCTTATGATGTAAAATAATGAGACAAAGACAAATCATGTCAGAACTTTTTCCACCTTTAGTGTGACCTATAATGTGAACAATTCAATTGAAAAACAAAGTGAAATCTTTGAGGGGGAAAAATGAAAAATAAAATAACCTGGTTGCATAAGTGTGCACACCCTTAGACTAATACTTTGTTGAAGCACCTTTTGATTTTATTACAGCAGTCAGTCTTTTTGGGTAGGAGTCTATTAACATGGCACATCTTGATGTGGCAATATATGCCCACTCAAAATATTGGAGCACTTCAAATCTGTCAGATTGCGAGGACATTACCTGTGCACAGCGCTCTTCAGATCACCCCACAGATTTTCAATTGGATTCAGGTCTGGGCTCTGGCTGGGCCATTCCAAAACATTAATCTTCTTCTGGTGAAGCCATGCTTTTGTGGATTTGGATGTGTGCTTTGGGTTGTTATCATGCTGAAAGATGAACTTCCTCTTCAGCTTTCTAATGGACGCCTGAAGGTTTTGTGCCAAAATTGCCTGGTATTTGGAACTGTTCATAATTCCCTCCACCCTGACTAAGGCCCCTGTTACAGCTGAAGAAAAACAGCCCCGAAGCATGATGCTGCCACCACCATGCTTCACTGTGGGTATGGTGTTCCTTGGGTGATGTGCAGTGCTGTTTTTGCACCAAACACACCTTTTGGAATTATGGCCAAAAAGTTCAACCTTGGTTTCATCAGACCATAGCTATCTTTCTCCCACCCTCGCTTCATTCCTTCAGATGTCGGCGCTCCCCACCAAGCTGTGTCGGACGAAACATCCGCTTTGGTGGGCAAGGCCTACATGGCAGCTGGTCGAGCTGGTGCAAGCCTGCACACTATGGCCATCTTGAAGGCTTTTCTCCTGGATGTGCCCCTCTTTCTACTGGCCTGTTTGGTGAGGCGGTGGATGCTGTCATCAGCAGGTTTCAGCACTCTGAAACGCAGGAAGAGGCGTTTGAGCAATATCTCCCCCACCGGTCTGGGTCCAGGACGGCAACGGCTGAAGAGAGACGAGCTCAGCCCTCCCGTAGTCCCCCTCAACAAACCCGGGAAGTGAGGCGGCGCTCTCGCCCACAGCCCCCCGAGAGGCTGACCGAGGTACCCTCCCTCGTGGCGGCTCAGGCAACAGGCGCTGTTTTTCCCGCAATCTTGGTGCTCGGGACACGCCAACCGCCAGCGAGCTCTCACCAGTCTGCCCGCCTCGAGGGGTTGCAGCAGGAAAACAATCGGGCTCACACACCGTGGGTCGCCAGTGAGTTTTCCCTGGCGGTCCTCCGCTTCAGGGTGGCACCGGGGACCTACGCATAGCACCGGCCACCAGCCCTGAGGGGCTTCTTCCCTTGGCGGATTTTGTAGAAGCATGGCGGAGCCTTGCAATCATTTCCCCCGTGGGTCCTGCGCACCGTAGTGGATGGCTACAGGCTGCAGTTCCCGGGGCCACCCCCCGCAGAAGTTCAACAGGGTGGTCTGGACTGTGGTGCACGTGGGGCAGAGCCAGGTGTTGGGACAAGAAGTTTGCTCTCTGCTGGAGAAAGGGGCCATAGAACTAATTTCCCCGCCAGTCAGGGAGTCCGGGTTCTACAGCCAGTACTTCATAGTTCCCAAGAACGACGGAGGATTGCATCCGATTTCTGCCAATCTCTGAGGAGATTCAGGTTCAGGATGCTCACCATCCCCGCCATCATCAGTCACATCCAATCCAAGGATTGGTTTGTCACCATAGATCTGCGAGACGCATATATCCACATCTCCATCTGTCCCTCTCACAGGAAGTTCCTGAGGTTCGCCTTCGGGGGCACGGCGTACCAGTAGCGGGTTCTTCCGTTCGGCCTAGCACTCTCTCCTCGCACGTTCACCAAATACATGGATGCAGCTCTGGCCCCGCTGAGGCTCCAGGGCATCCGCATATTAAACTACATCGACGACTGGCTCATCTTGGCTCAGTCTCGGGAGTTAGCAGTTCAGCATCGTGATGTCGTCCTCGCACACCTTCAGCGAAGTGTCCTTGGGCAAGATACTGAACCCTGATTTGCCCCTGATTTGCCAGTGTGTGAATGTTAGTTTCCGTTTGGGCACTTAGGCTCAGTGTATGAATGTGTATGACAGGTGAATGCAGATGTAGTGTAAAAGCACGGTCGAAAAGACTAGAAAGGCGCTATACAAATACAGAGCATTTACATTTACTACGTTCCTAGGGGTGGTGTGGGACTCGACGATGCGGGCACACCTGTCGCCTGCACACGTCGGGTCCATTTTGTCCTCGGTGACCAGAGTGAAGCTAGGCCGCACCATCACTGTGAAACACTATCAGAGGGTGTTGGGTCTCATGGCGGCAGCGTCCAGTGTAATCCCGTCTGGCCTGCTGCACATGAGAGCCCTGCAGTGGTGGTTAAAATCCAAGGGATTCCCCGAGGGGGTGCCTTCGTTCCCTGTCAGTATGGAGGAAGCCTGGTTCCTGTCCCAGGGTCCCATGTTGGGAGCGTCATGTCGCTGGACAATATTTCGACAGACGCCTCATTTGCGGGGTGAGGCGTGGTCATGGACGGCCGCGGTCATGGACGGCCGCGGTCATGGACGGCCGCTTTGACACATAAATTGCCTGGAAATGTTGGCGGTTTTCAGAGCTCTGAAGAGTTTTCTACCTGCTCTCCACGGTCGC
>NW_024043964.1:0-13614 GCF_014851395.1 Micropterus salmoides
AATGTCTCAGTTCCTGATTCTTCTCCTCTGCACTCCATTTACAGTAAACTAACATAGGCTACCCAGTGCTTGAATTGGGCTGGTAACTCACAGTACGCATGACCACTTATGCTTCCTCGTCGCAAATTGATAGTCTAACCCTAACCATTGTGCGTGCAAAAGAACTGCAAAGCAGCACATCTCGATAGGTAGCATAAATCTCCAGCACTACATTTTACATTTTACTGTGACTTTTTCTTGCCCATTGGCACTTCTCACAAGCTGCTGTTATAGGCCTACTCTTTTCTGGTTGTCTGTGCGGTTCATATGACCCTAAATAAACTATATTACCCAATGAGCACTATGTGATGAAGGGAGAACAGCAGAGCTGATACTGGAGCTGTTGAATGGCATATCAGATATTTTTATTTTGATTAATCCATTTTGAGATATATTGTAGTCTGCTGGCCAGGAAGTAATAAAACAATTTGGTAGTGCTAAACCATCACAATCTTTTTTGGCAAATCTTTATTGTTCAGAAATGTATCGATGTTACATGTTAAAGTTCTCCAAGCTTTGCAACTGGGATTGAGTCTTTTTATCAATAATAAATAAATTTTCTAAAATCGTTCAGCATATGTTCCTGGAAGGCAGCATGGGCACTTCTAATGTTTTTATTTTTTGTTCTAGCTCTAATTCATGAGATCTCTATTTATTTTTTTGTCTAATGAGTAGGAGATTTTTACCTCTCATGGTTGCTTTTGCTGCCTCCTAAAGAACACAGTGAGATTCCTGTCAGGTCATTAGTTTCCATAATATTGCGCAATCCTTTTTGAAATAACTACAAAAGTTAAGATATGTATGTATGATGAACTTGGGTATGAGGATTATCAGTTAAAAAAAAGGCAAGTGATGGGGGAATGAGGGGCAAGAGGAAAAAAATTGATGCGTCTTTTGAGTTGAGAGAAAATGTTTTCTTTAAACCATGGCAAAGTTGAAACATGGACATAATCAACTAATTCGGGTTGAGCGTGTACTCTGTTGAAACAAGTATCTGGTACAGATATTGTACTTTTAACAAGTACGAGTATCATCAGAGTAAAGTGTTTGTTCTCTTACTATTGAAATCAAAAATATTGCTCTGAAGCTCAATTCTGAGGCTGCTCTATAAATAGTTTTCTAACAAATATAGCAAATATAGCTAGTATAAAGTAGCATACAAGAGAAACACTCGAGTAAAGTACAAACAGCCAAAACTGCATAGTACAAAACTGTATAGTTTTTGAGTATAGTTACATTCCAGCACTTATTACCTTTTTCTATGTATTCCTGTCGATGGCTCATTGTGTAACTTTATATGAGTTTTTCAGATCCCGACTTCAGAACAAGAGGTATCAGTTGATGAGGAAACGTTCTCTGAAAAAAAAAGCCAAAATGGTAAAATTCTTTGTGTTACTGTGGAAGTAAAATTTTCCATTTGTTCTGTAAAATTCGTATTTTTGACAACTTTGGCAGCATTAGACCGACAGACCAATAGACAAATGGTATAAACTGATACAGCACACACATTTAAAACTCACCACTGACTTTTCATCCTGCTCTTTTGTAGGATTTAAAACTTAACATCAATATATACAGCACATCAACCATCAACCTCTGGCATTTTTGTGACCAGCAGTGACACTTTGTGCTACTTAAGTGTTCACAGCTTTCTGTAAAAAAACAACTTCCTGTTGCACTCAAAGATGGGGAGGATCCTTTATCTTAAAGAGTCTAGTGCCCCAAACCAATTTTTTGTCATGTTATGTTTGTGGTTTCAGAAACCATTCTTGTGCAATAACCCAGTAACTCTGCCTCTTATTATTTATTCACCATTCTCTGTTTCAGAGCTGTTCATACCGTTCATGTTGTCATATTGTATATACTGTATACCAAATCCACCTACCTCGTGTACATAACACCACACACAATACTTATTTATTCCTGCATTCTTTACACCCTGTGTACATGTATGCTTGTATGTGTATGTGCACCTGTATATCACATCCACCTCCGACAAACACAATAATATGTTACAACCCGGCTCATGTGGAAAGGGAAGCACGAACCATGAACCAGAGTGTTTTTGGTAAAAGTGCAAGTTGTTTATTGTTGACAGGGTTTACAAAACAGAACGGAAAAGCGCTGGTGGATGCTGCTTAAATCAAAGAACCAAATATAACTTAAAGAGGTCTCTCCAACTGAGAGATAGCCACTTGCTAATCCAAAAATCAAACTAAACAAAACTCTGACTTGCCCAGTAAGAAACAAAATACAAAATGAGCGGCACCCTCTAAGCCCAGTGTGTCTAACAAATAGTGTTGTGTCGTTCAAAGAACGTTTCGTTGATAACACCAAATCGTGTGTATGACTCGGGAGGAACGGGTTGTCTCAGTGAGTGATTCGTTCATTTTCACGCATGCATGAAGGATCTTGGACTCTTACGTTCACTCGTCACACAGCAGCTGCATGGGATCCGTCAGCACAGGAAACAGAATTGATTAGTTCACGACTCTCAACTGTGGGTCTCTGGGTTTGACTCTTTCATTTGTCACGTGACAGCTCCTACTGTGGGGCAGGAATGAACTACTCTCGTTCACCGCTCACATGGGTCCTGCTAGTGTTTAACATTACAGCTGACAGCTGATGAGAGTTGTTCTGGGTCCACTCTGAGAAAGCTCAATTCTGAGGCTGTCGTCTCCTCTCCAAAACAAACAGACCCGGTCATTAAAACATTAAAACACAGCCAGGTAGCAACGTTAGCGTTAGCCCTGTAAACCGCTAACAGCTGATCCAGGTCCGCCAGAGAACGCAATGTAACTTTTCCTTTTATTTACCAACAGAGCCTGCTGTTGTTTCTCAGCTCGTGACTGGTGAACAACCTGCAGTGTTTGAGAGCGATGTGCTCATGTGTGTTTCTCTGTCTGCAGAATCAGGACCTGATGTGGTCCATTCTGCGTCCAGAACTGCCAAACTGCTGCGTTTACATGTGTTTATTTCTTTGTTCCTCTCTCTGTGCTGGAGTTCTTTAAGAACTTGGTGGCTTGATCCAGATTATTATTAAATTGGTTGACTTTTAATAAGAGTGTGTTTATTCACAGTGTATCAAGCTTATTAGTTCAATACATTTACTGCAAATCTGATATTCATATTTTACTCATGGATAGGGACGTTAGGCTAATGTATGAATGAGCACTTTAGAGATAATGATAGTAATTATATACATAAGCCTTTACATGGCTGGTCTGGTTGTATACTTGGAAAAGATTGTGAAAATGGAAGGAATGTTTTTTAATCGCCCACTAGAGGGCTGCAGCGCCACAATAACCAGCCTAGTTCAAATGAACGAAATGACTCAAAAAAAGATTAGTTCATTTTAATGAATGAGATTTGAATGAATGGGTCTGTCAAAATACTCGAACTTGCCATCACTACTAACAAACTTAACTGCAGGTCGATATCAGTAATCCCCCACTAGGGTACTTGCCCTGCTTCCTTAACACAATTCATAGTAAAGGTAACTCTGACACTAAGAACTAACACTTATCACTAGAACTAACGCTTCTGCGGATTAATATTCAATAACACTGTATGGTCAACGACTCAATACTATAAATTAACTAAATGTTTGGATTTATCAGGAACACAGTATCTGGATACTGTGAAACTTAAGTTAATAGCCCGGACTTGCATTTGCTTCAATCACTGAACTCACCGTGCCTATTTTTGGGACAGGCTTCGATACGGTACAGGCCTTTAATTCCTTTTGCACAAAACTCTTGCTCAGTAAAGATTGCCCCCTATCAAATTGTTTATTTCAACCTGTATGAATATTACTTGTATAAAAATGTGGCTTTTTTTCATCTGTCGTTTACCACACCAGTAAATCCATAAAATAAACTAAACATTATGTTGATATTTAACATTTAAATAAAACCAAACCAGGCGTCAAATTGAGAAATGTGTTTATTTGTCAAAATGTGTGTATAAAAATAACATTGCTCCACATACTGTACTGAGATTGCTTAACCAGACGGAGACTTAAACTGAACTACATTTCATAAACCAGTTTCCAGTTTCTGCTGGTTTCTCACAAATACTTCTGTGAGGCTTTTTGCAGGATTTATCAAACCAACACTTCAGGTCATGAGCTCCTGATTTCTCCCCCATCCTCGCACAGTCTTCTCCATCAGGATCTTCATATGTCCAGTTGTCTGGCTCAATGCTGCTCCAAAAGGACAAACTGAGATAGTGAGATAAAAAAGAACTGGTTCAACAAAACTGGAAACTTTGATATTGGAAATTGACAAAAACATCTGTTTACAACAGTGAAACCTTGTGTTCAGCGGAGAGCCATCTGCCCACAACCATGTGCCCTCTTCCTTTGAGTCTGTCAGTCCGATCCAGAACTTGTCCTCAGGTTCGTTCATTTTGTCTCTCAGTTTCAGCTCCAGGAATGTCTGCACGGGAAAGTTGATGAAAAGGCAACATGTAACATCACTTTTCTGAGCTGAGAGATCATGTTAACTAATGCAGAAATATAAGGATGTGATAAATGAAGCCAGTGAGCTACATGAACCTGCAGCAGTGTGTTATACCTGCTCCTCTCTGCTGTCTATCTTAACCAGGTCTCCTCCTTGTTGTTGACATTCATCTCTGCTGTTATTCCAGGATGAACTATTGGTGGAGAAATAATAGCACTTTCCTCCATGTTGCTCCCAGCCTTCCTCACATATCGGACATGACTCATCTTATAAGAGTGGACAGCAAAGACTTCAGTCAGGTGCAACGAACCACTGTTTATATTTGAGTGATTAATAAGCAGCAGGAGCTTTGAATCTGAGCGCAGCTGAGACAATCAGAGAGAAGCAACAGTTTTCTGCTTCACAGGTACAGTATGTTGCCAAATTGCCAATATAACTTTGTATTGTATCTGTCAGTTGATCACTGTTTCTTTCTTTCTTTGTTTTTTTGTGGGCTTTTTTGTCTTTATTTTTTTATGATATGACAGTTGAGGGATATGAAATGTCGGGGAGAGAGACAGAGAAGAGGGGATGACCTGCAGCAAAGGCCCACGGGTTTGAGCCTAGTGGTGAGCTAACCAGGGCTCCCACCGTTAATCATCATCAGAGGATGCAAAAATGTTAGAAAGGAAAAATCCATCTCTCACTTTTACTGCAGGAGGTTGTGGCATGTTTGCTGCACCGTGTTGCATGGTCTTTCATGGTGCAGTTGAGCTGAGAGATAATTAACAGACTAATATCAGAATTAAACTTAAAACCATCTGTTGATAACCATCCAAGTTTAATTAAACATATGCCACATTTTGAAGTGACCTCATGGACTAAACCTTTTAGACAGTTTCAAACACAAACAAGCTTACCTGTGAGATTACTTTTCACAGCTTCATGCTCAGCTGTCAGTTTTTGGAGACGTTCCAGGGTTTGACTGTTTTTATAAGCTGATTTTAAAAATGGAGGTCAAACATATTATTTGGTATATAACTTATTTAGTAAACTACTCAGTGTTTAAAGAAAACATCTGTTTATCAGAAGAGAATCACTCCAAGATTAACTTGTATATAAACATGTATATTAATATGAAAGCCGTTCTGTTGACATTAATTACATTTTAATGTTTTCTGTTCTGTTAATGCAAACAAACCCAAAAACCTGCTCAATCATCTGCCATCTTTCAGATTTCATGGGTCACTCTAAATGAATTACTTTACAAACTCACAGGTAACACCAAGAGCGATGACAGCAGCTGCCAGGAGAGCACTGAGAACTACCAAGGCCACTCTCTCTGACTTGAGCTTTGACCCTCCTTTTTGTTGGGACCCTGTTGAACAGAAGAAGACAGAAAATTCAAGTCACTCAATTAACCAGGTTAGTTAAGTTTTGAATGTTGAGGATGAATGAATGTGATTAAGGGATGAATGGAGGGAGGAAGTTGTCTGTTAAAGGAGAGGAGCGATTCCTGTATGGCAGCATTTCTTTTAAATACTTTAAACTCATTATTTGAATCTTTTGGCCACATCCAACATTGTAGAAAAGTCATCAAATATAGGAAAGCATAATATGTCTCTTTTAAGTCCGGTCTGGGACGGATCTCTTGTTGATATATACCTAGACTATACCATGGTGGAGGAAATATTCAGATCTTTTACTTGAGTAGAAATACTAATGCTACACTGATCCTGCATTGAAATGTTAATCTAATTTTTAAATCAACTAGTAACTAAAGCTGATAGATAAATGTACTGAAGTAAAAAGTACAAGAACAAAAAGGACTGAAAGAAAATTTACATATAGTACCTCAAATTTGTGCTTTAGAGTGAATGTCCAGATTGTGTTTGACTTTTTAAATATCTTTTACTGCAAACTGCTTTCTTCCTTCAAAACTGAAATTCAGATCCTAAAGCTGGGAACTTCTACTAAAAATCTAAATCTTTATAATCTAAAAAGTTCCCCTTTCTGCAAATACATGGCAAATTAACTGGAGTAATTCTACAGGTTAGAATCATTGTTTTAAAGAAGCGACACAGGTTGATATACTGAGATTTAAAAAGAAAAAAAGAGATTTGAACTTGTAACACTGAAAGATTCAGTATGGCTTTTAAATCTGTGGTAATCCATTTATGTTTTTGCTTTTAAGAACCTTTTGGAAACACTATCATAGCAAAACAAACATTTCATATATTCACACACAGAACATTTTCTGCAGGTTGCCCTTTTACCTGTTGCTGCTCTGAGCTCTTTCTTACATTGCAGGTTTCTTCAACTTCAGTTTATTTATAAGTTAATTTATTGGGCAGCAGTAGCTCAATAACGATAGAGGGTGGCCGGTTCAAGTCCAGCACGCACAAGTACAGAGTGTGGTAACTGGAGAGGAGCTGTTTGCGTTCTGTGTATGGTCGAGGCGCCCTTGACTATGGCCACTGAAACCCCAAGTCCCTAAATGCTGCAGCGGCAGCTACAATATGACAGGAAAAGGAAACATGAAGCTTGACACTTTGTTTAGAACATACACTTTGTGTGTATAGTTCCTTTTTTTTTTTTTTTTGACCACAAAATTTCTTCTTCACGCCAAATTTTGCAATAAACTACCAGACCTTCTCAACACGTCCTCTTTACCAAGTGGTACATGTTTTCTCTTTCATTCCTTCTTTCAGTTGATAAAAAGCGAGAGATATTACAAGAAAATGTAAAAAATGTGTCTGTCTGATTTTGACTTCTTTAAGCTATAATTGTGTATATCTTTTAGCCGTGACAGGCTACGGTATCCACATCGCCTCTTTCACAATGTAAGTTTCTGGGAAAATTTTAACCTGAAAATTAGCATAATGTGGGACCTTTATAGTTACGGAATATGTTTTTACAGTCACTTTTGAACATTTCTCAGATCAGAAGTGAAATTCTCAAAACCACTTCTACATCATAAAAGCAATTTCTCATTCTTTCAATATTGCAAACGTTTTTGGCACAGTCATGCGCATGATCATGTACAGTTATTATCTATTACTTATATGTTCATCACAATATATTAACTAGTTGTACCCCCCAACACAGGTATTTGTTTATTGGATAAGTCACTACATGCAAAATGGTTGAACCAGTTGTCATAATCTGTCAAGGATATTTTCTATACATGGCTATTAGACTTTTTTCTAACGTGTCCTGAAATAATGCTATGAAATGCTGTAAACCGTCTAGTCTTTCTCTTTTCTGTATTGCAATCACATGCTCTGTCAACAATGAACTTTGAATCCTGCCCAATCTCTTGCAATGTAAAACTTTGTACTGTCGAAATTGATTTAGGCCATATGGATCATTGTTATTAAACTTTAGCCATAGTTTACCTCAGAAAATACTATAATATAATACAGAGTACACTGTTATATGACGACATGGATAAACATTTTGACTATGCTGTTTGTAAACACTGACACAAGGACTTTCTCATTCTGATGGCGCTGACATTGTTCACTGAAATAAAGATTTCTATTGAGAAACTGACTAAGGATTCTGAGCATGTTCCGGGCTTTTTAGCACTTATTGTTTTTCAAATGTTGAGGATGATTCAAGAAATTTACCAAAGCAACTGAGAAAAACTGTAACAGTGCTCATCCAACCAAGGTTGAGGTCAAGGGCAACTGGATTTGGTTGAAGAGACTAGAAGATCCTTAAATGGATAGATATAGGCTACAGATAGTATCATAATTAAGACTTACCCCCGGCATTTGTATTTGCTCTTGTGAATTTCACATCGGAGTACACCACATCAGCTTCAGGCATTTTACTGCTGTGACCATCAGTGAGTTTTAAAGATAAAGAGATGCTGCTGTTTCCTTCCTGTGAGAGTCAAGGATGGGGAGAACTTGATGGTAAATATTTTACTTCCCTTTTTGTTCAGACGTGGCCGTGTGTGTGTGTGTTACACACAAAACATACGAAGAGAGCACGACATAGTAAATGCTGATGTAGACAGGCAGATGTTCTAAGCAGCCTACGTAGCCTGTTAAATAATGTAGCCTATTTTATATGATACAGTATCTTCTACCCCCCCCCCCCCACACACACACAATAAGTAGAAGACAGTTCTATATAAATAAGTAAGTAAAGCTTGCAAAGTACAATAAATACATGATAAATAGGTATTAAATTTTAAAAAGATTGAGTTAAAAAGATAAATAAAGAAATAAAATAAATCACAAATCTGCGCACACATGGACATACACATAGATCAATGAGTTAATCAGCCATTCATGTTTCTAATGGACGTGGGTACAAAACTTGTCATGGCTCTCTTGGTCCTGAATCTAAGTCATCTGTATTTCTGGCCTGAGGGTAATAGACTGTAGTGGCTGTGCAGTGTGTGAGTGGTGTCTGGGGCTATTTTCCTTTTTTTATCCTCCTGTTGTAAATACTGATAAGTGGTTCCTGCACCTGTCCGATTATTTTACTGCTCATTGTTATGATTTTGTTTAGTATGTTGCGATGGATGTTGGATAGTGATCCAAACCAGACTGATATATTGAAGGTAATTACAGATTCAATGAAGCATTTGTATCAGGACTGACTGGCTGACCCTGAAGTCTACGGAGCTTCCTCAAGAAAAAGAGGCGCTACTGACACTTGGAGAAAATGTTTTCACTGTTTGGTTGGAAGGAAAGTTATCCATTATTGTCCTGAGGTATCTATATGATTCAATCCTTTCTATTGGCTGGTTGTTGACTAACAGAGTGGGGATGATGGAAACATCTTTGCAGAAGTCAACAACCAGTTCCTTTGTTTTAGAGGGGTTGCGGTCAAGACAGTTCTGCTTGCACCACTCTCACTTGTAAGTCTCGTAGTAAATTAGTGGTATCCATGTCATCGGAATATTTAATGTATTTTATTCTGGGGTTAGTGCTCCTGCAGTCACTAGTGTATTGTGACTATAGTGTGTACAGAACCGGTGAGATTACAGAGCCATGTGGAGGACCGGTGGAGAACTGAGGTGACTGTTGACTCTGACCCACTGGTGTCTCTGTCAGAAAAGACAGGATCCAGAGAATAAGGTGCAGGTTCACGTCCATTTGGAGCAATTTTTGTCCCATTGGGTGAGGTTGCACCACGTTAAAAGCACTTGAGAAATCCACAAAACCAGTCTGATGAGTGACCTGGGCTTTTCAAGATGGGAATAAGTGCCATGTAGCAGTGTTAATATGGCATCATCCACACCTCTATGCTGTTTGTATGCAAACTGAGGGGGTCAACATGCAAACTGACCTCCTCCTGAAGCTGGGAAAGAATAAGCCTTTCAAAGCCTTTCATTACCAGAGATGTTAATGCCACAGGCCGTAGTCATTGTTGCAGGTGGGATTGCTCTTTTTGGCCATTGGACAGATGACTGAGGATTTCCAGGTTGATGGGGTTGTATGTTCTGACAGATAACAGAAAGAAACACCTGCCAGCTGGCTGCAACAGGCCTTCACCAACCGTCCACAGATCTGATCAGGTCCTGGTGCTTTGTTTGGTTTCATCCTCTTCAGCATGAGTTCCACTTCCTCCTGCCGCAACTCCAGATTTGGTTGTGCAGGATTCATAGGAGTGAGCTCAGCTATAAGCTCATTCCTCTCTTGTGAATAATCAGTCTGGTCAAACCTGGAGCAGAATTGACTGAGGTTGAGTTTCTCAACTTTGTTCTTGTATCCTTTCTTTGCTGATTTTATTTCCTTGTTCAGTCTGTTTTGGTTGAGTTTGGACTCAGTTCTGCTTCCTAAGTTGAATGCTATTTTCTTTTTATTAAGAGTGGTTTTTAGTGCTTTTGTAATCCAGGGTTTATTGTTAGAGAATACTTTCACAGTTTTTCGCGGGACAATCATATCCTCACAGAAGGTGATATAGTGGGTAACCACTTCAGCGGCTTCCTCTTGGCTGCTCCCCTGAGTTAACACCCAATCTGTGCAGTCAAAGCAGCCCTGTAGAGACTCAGCCACATTATCATCCCACCTTTTTACCAGCTTCTTGGTCACGCCATCTCTCTTCAGTTCTGTACGATAAGCAGGGATCAGATGGACCACATTATGGTCTGCAGTGCTAAGCGGTGTTTTTTTGTATGCATTCTTTACATTACCATAACATAGGTCGATCATTTTGTCACCTCTGGTGGTGCATGACATATTGTTGGTAGGTTGGAAGTGTTTTGTTTAGCCTGCTGCCATTAAAATCCCCTAAAATGAGAACTGGGGAATCTGGGGATGAACATTCAATCTGATGGACACGTGCCGCTGTGGCCTCTAAGGCCTCTATTTCCATTGGTAATCACGGCCCAGCCTGCGTTGTCTCAGTATCAGCTCTCCGCAGTCGTCCAAGTTCAGTGCTGGATAATCCATATTTCGCAGAAGCAGCAGGTCGTCCCTGTTGTACCGTAGAATTTCGACCCATGACTCCCAGATAATGCCATTAGCAGTTCCACTGCCCGAGCAGCAAACATTCATAGAAACCGTGATATTACTCTATTTGACACTTGCACTCGGAACACACTTAAATAACTAGACAATCTTAACACGCAACAAGACGCTCGCCACCTGTTGCCATTACCGCCAACCCAAATTATATTATAGTTATAACTAACAGTGTTTTTGTAGCGAATCAGGTTATGCTGAAGACCTTCAAGAAAATTTAGGATTACACCTATCTTCCCAGTTTGTGTAAGCAAGACACAATGCATTGAAAAAGACCGGGTCAGGCCAGCCTGAGCTGGAACACTTAAGTAACAGTAAACAGATAACCATTGGCGGCGATTTATGTTTCTGCTAACAACTATAAAAACAGTAAGTTTCTTGTTCATATACAGATTTAGAGTATGCCTAAGTATTCAAAGCACGCATTTCAGTACCATAGGAAAATAACATGAACTGACACACACAAGCACAGCGAACAGGGATTAGAGATCAAAAGTTTAACTGATGCTAGCCTGCACACCATGAAACCCACGGAAAGTTAATCATTCTACCTAAAAATCTTTGTAGAAAAATCCTCACACATGAACATAATCACAGGCCAAGAGTACAATCCAAGACAAAGCCGCCATCGTTGTTGAGACACCACAACAAAGGCCTACATTAACAAGCCAAACAAGTTAAGCTATGGGCTAACCTACATACACAGTAAAATACATTACATTTTTTTCCATCAACGCATAGGCCCACACACACACACATCTACTAAATATTAAAATTGGATTTGTTGTCACTCAATATCGACGTTACTTCTTTATGGAAAATGTTACTCCTTGCAGCCATGCGCTTGATGAATTAATCTGCGATTACATCAAGGTTTCCTAATTTGTGATCTTATGACAGTTCAATAGGGCAACATGATTCAGTCTCATTTGTCCAATTGTGGATTGCAGATAGGTTTTCAGTCGCCTTAGGCCTGAAAATGACCTTTCTGAACTGCAGGATGTTACAGGGACAGTCAGCACGAGTTTTACAAGTTTGGTGATCTCTGGCAACATGGTTCTCAAGTGCTCTCCCTGATCGCCTTTTACAAAGTCCACAACATCTTGAAAAGTAATTAGGCAAACATTGACATTTTGCTACATCCATGCACATATAACAATGCTGTGTGAGCTTGGTCTCATCTAACATTGCCGCTTCATTTGGCGGACATGTACGGCGCAGCCTAGGCTGGGTCAGGTAGAGTTACTCTGGTTCAGACCAGACCCATTGTTGGGTCAACCACAACCAATGACAGCAGCTTTGTTACTGCCATTAAATCAATGTAAATTTGGCCAACGACTGTCCACTGCTACACGTAGGTGCTCAGCATTCTCCGTGGGTGCCCAGGCCCCGTAGCACACAAGGAATTGGCGCCCATGCTGCTAACTACCAACATGTCATGTGTACAGTCAGTCAGAGTGCTAAAAAGTTACAGATGCTCACACTTATACACACTCAGATATTTAATCTGTTTGTGTTTATGTATTATCAATTTCCTTATCAATCTGTGCATATTCTGATTGCCTATTGACCCTGTACCTGTCTCTGTATTTTCTAGTTCCATCCTCCATTTTTTTCTTCTTAATTCTTACTTTTTTGGCACCACACATTTCCTTTTCCTTTTTCTTTCTTTCTTATTGACATATTTACCGTCTATGTTGCATTTGTCACAATAACCTGGGCTGCGTTTAGGCCTGACAATGACAAAATGCGCAAACCAGTGCAAAGTTTTGAGATTGAACTCGCCCCAGATGGAAAGAAAATTCCTTTGATCTGCGCCGTTGAGCCAATCAGATTTCAGCAAAAACGAGGATCGATCCAAGTTGGGATTGGATTCCCCCTCAGTATTGAAAGTATTAGTTTGGCCCAGTCTAATTAGATTTATTGGCATGACTGTATAACAACAATATTGCCAAAGCATCATACAAACTACATAAGAACAATTAACCCCATACATTTCATTAAAAGTAATTAAAGCGTAAAGTAATTAAAGCGTATGTGTGTTTGTGTGTGTGTTAGAAAAATTTAAATATATTAAAAATTTAAATAAAATAAATACATGATACACATTCCAGTAGGTGCCGAATTTTGCATGCCCACAAGAATTGCATGCACTTTCTAATAGCCTACTGCCTTTAAACGCTATGATATTCTTTGTGGGCTTTATCAGTGGGAACTTCGATAAACGATTCGAAGTATATAGACTATTTATGAATGTTTAGAGTCGTTAAAATTTATTACACTTAGTAAAAGTAGCATTCCTTGAGATTCAGCAGAAATATGTGGTGATAACCGTGTTTGATCAATGTGCACAGCAAAGTGTCTGAAAAGGACCTTAAGAGGTGGATGCATAAATCGGCAGAACGGATGTTGTAAGCTATCTGCTGAGATTTGCATCCACCTGTTTTTCAGAATGTTGCCTTCCGCAAGATTCATGCAATTCTCCGCAGATCATAAAGCAAGACATCTGAAAGTGAAAAATAAAAACTCTTGACCACTGGCCGGTTCGGCCTGGAATGGACCAGCCGTTCTGGAGTCTTTCTGAACTTCACGACAGCCAGTCTACCCCTGCTCACATCTACCAACAAAAGTGCCTCCACTCAACC
>NW_024043965.1:0-5583 GCF_014851395.1 Micropterus salmoides
TTATTTTTATTTTTTTTTTTTTTCTGCAAAGTAGGCCCAAATGACATGGCCTAAACATACTCGAAAACTCACCAAAATTTGCAAACATGTCAGACCGGTGAAAATTTCGTATTCTACAAGTTTCGCACATGGCGTGGCAAAATGACTCGCTAGCGCCACCTAGAAAATTGGAAATGATTAGCCCCTCGTTCACGTTCAACCTACATGTACGAATTTTCTGGGGACATGTATCGTATCAAAACGCACAAAAAAGCCTCAAGAACCCATAGCCTAAAGTCAACAGGAAGTCGGCCATTTTGAATTTATGGCCATTTTGGATGATTTACATACTTCGTACTTTAACGAACTCCTCCTAGGATTTAGTCTATCGACGTCAAATTTCTGCTGTGCCTTCTAAAGGCATTGACGATGAAAAGTTGTGCTATTTGCGCTTTTCGTCAATGGGCGTTGTCCGTGGCGTCGATGATTCGCAATGAAACAGGAAGTTGTTGTAACTTCAGTGTACATGCGTCATAGCTCCACCTGCTGGCAACAGAAAGTGACCTTTAACGAGCAGCCCCCGCCGCACGTTTCACCTACGTGCACGAATTTTTGTGGTACGTGTACTTGTCCACGCACAAAAAAGTCCCTTGGAGCCATAGCCTAAACAACAGGAAGTCGGCCATTTTGAATTTTACGTCAATTTTGGATGATTTACACACTTCGTACTTTAACGAACTCCTCCTAGGGATTTAGTCCGACCGACCTCAAATTTGTGCCTTCTAAAGGCATTGAAGATGAAAAGTTGTGCTATTTGCAAGTTTTCGTCAATGGGCGTGTCCGTGGCGTGGCGTCAAAGATCAGCTCTTCGCCATGACACGGAAGTTGTCGTAACTTCAGTGTACATGCTCACATCTGGACCAACTGTACATGTAGGATGAGAGTCCCGCCCTGAACACATGTACATGCTGACATTCACAGTCATCATAGCGCCACCTGCTGGCAACAGGAAGTGACTTTTAACGAAGCAGCCCCCGCCGCACGTTTTACCTACGTGCACGAATTTTCTGTGGTACGTGTATCTTGTCCAGCGCACAAAAAAGCCTCTTGGAGCGATGCCCTAAAATCAACAGGAAGTAGGCCATTTTGAATTTTACGTCAAATTTTGGATGATTTACACACTTCGTACTTTAACGAACTCCTCCTAGGGATTTAGTCCGACCGACTTCAAATTTGTGCTGTGCCTTCTAAAGGCATTGAAGATGAAAAGTTGTGCTATTTGCGAGTTTTCGTCAATGGGTGGTCCGTGGCGTGGCGTCAGAGATCAAGTCTTCGCCATGACACAGGAAGTTTTGTAACTTCAGTGTACATGCTCACATCTGAACCAAACTTTACGTGCTTGATAACTCTCCCACCCCGCTATGGAGGACCGATCCTGACACAGTCAGAAAAATACAGAAATAAATAATGCTCAATAAATAAATAAGCATCCAAAATACACAAAAAAATAAGTAAATAAATGTGGTAGTAATTAAATTATACAAGAGACATATGTATATTAATTTTTAGTGCCTTTACTTATTCACCTTTGTTATAATTACCTTATTTGTTTATTCAACTTTATTATTACTAATTTTTTTAATGTATTTATTTATGTGTGTGTTTTAATATTTTTGTCTGTTTATTCTTCCTTTGTATTTATTTACCTTATTTATTTTCACCCATGGTATTTATTTCTGCCTGTCTTTTTAAATTTTGTATGCATTTCTGCCTCATTATGCAAATGAGGAGGGGCTGTGTCTCAAGGGGTCATCTTCTCTGCTATTGGTGGACCAGTCAGACAGGAGAGCTCCTACTCTGCCTGCAGACATCAACGATCTTGCCCCTCACACAGTCAGATGGCTTCCTTCAGTGCGCTGAGTGTTTAACAACTCTGAAGACAATACTACCAGCAATGTCTTCCTTCTCTTTTCACGTAGAGCCCGACAGACAGTGCTTTCAGTTTGCTGCATGCATGGACACAGAACTGCGGTATAGGGAGAAGCACGGTCAGCTGGCTGCAGCTAAATCTGGAGTGCACTCGTATTCAATTCTGTATGGTAAATTCAGTTTTAACGGAGCAGAGCGAGCTGACAGGCAGAGTTAGAGACTTTTTCTGTCCGTTTCTCTCTTTACAAAGACGCATGTTGCAGTCAGTCTTCTCTGAGATGCGAGCACGACATACAACACAATTTATCAAATTACACAACGGATATACAGTATGAAAATAAGATTGATTGGATTATACTCACAGAAAGTATAAAACCTCTTACATGGTCTATTAAAAGTAAAGTACACAAAAATGTCAGGGAAATTACTTTACTTAGATTTAAGTACTGCAGTTGTACATTTGAAATACCTTCCTACCTTTCTGATAGGAAGCCTTCTTGAGGTGGTATAAAACATTTCTTCTTATATTCTGATTTGAGTTGTGGACAACTATGACCACATGAATTAAAAACATTTCACTGCCCAAGTCAGCTATAACACAAGTTGTTGATCAGACTACATGCTGTACTATTTGTGGACAGATTTTGTCCCAGGATTTATTATGCATTTCTTCTTCTTCGTTGCATGATTTAGAATATAAGGTGAGAAATGGGTCTATTCTGAGTTCATCCTGCACTGCAGCAGCTAATAAAGTCCATTTAATCCCAAAAACGCTTTTCTTTTAGGCAGGCTGGAGCAGAAAACAACTCACCTTTCTCAAGTTGTACAGTAATGTCACATGTGTATGAAGGTGGATCAAACAAGCTAATCTTAAATGTCAAAGTAGAGAGGAGCCTAGTAGGCCTATTTATTTTCATTCATTACACAATATGAATAAGCTATGCAGACAGTTGTAAAGAAAGAACATCTTTTTCTTCTGTTCTCTACTTGTTATAGTTACACAGTATTAGGGGTGTGGGCTGTATTAAAAGTATCCACTGTTCTCCCATGCTCTAACACACAGTAACGATGAAATGTGTGCTGTTCTCACATTCTTCCTCTGTATGTACACATAAACAACAAGGCAGGGAAATATAAAAGGAATTATTTTATTGTTTGGGTACATTATTGTTCAGTGTACATGCTCACATCTGAAACAAAACTTTACGTGCTTGATAACTCTCCCACCCCGCAGACATCTACACGTCAATACCGATTTATATTCATAGCGGCAAGTGCTATGTAGCTCCACATAGGGGACACAGGAAGTGACATATAGCACCTTCATGCGGCGTCGGAAACGCGTAGGAAATTCACAGCCGCACCGGCAGAGCTCCAGAATGCAACTCGGCCGGCTCACGCGCGGACGCGCTACAAGTGCGAGGCCCGCCCAACGCTGCTTGCAGCTTTAATTAGGGCCCGAGCACGACCGTGGAGGTCCCTATTGAATTTGCTCGGATTATTTTATTAGGGCCCGAGCACGACCGTGAGGTCCCTATTGAATTGCTCGGATTATTAGGGCCCGAGCACGACCGTGTGAGGTCCCTATTGAATTGCTCGGATTATTTTTTTTTTTTTTTTTTTTTTTTTTTTTTTTTCTGCAAAGTAGGCCCAAATGACATGGCCTAAACATACTCGAAAACTCACCAAAATTTGCAAACATGTCAGAACCGGTGAAAAATTTCGTATTCTACAAGTTTCGCACATGGGCGTGGCAAAATGACTCGCTAGCGCCACCTAGAAAATTGGAAAATTAGCCCCTCGTTCACGTTCAACCTACATGTACGAAATTTTCTGGGGACATGTATCGTATCAAGACGCACAAAAAAGCCTCAAGAACCCATAGCCTAAAGTCAACAGGAAGTCGGCCATTTTGAATTTTATGGCCATTTTTGGATGATTTACACACTTCGTACTTTAACGAACTCCTCCTAGGGATTTAGTCGGATCGACGTCAAATTTCTGCTGTGCCTTCTAAAGGCATTGACGATGAAAAGTTGTGCTATTTGCGCGTTTTCGTCAATGTCGTGGCGTCGATGATTCGCATGAAACAGGAAGTTGTTGTAACTTCAGTGTACATGCTCACATCTGGACCAAACTGTACATGTAGGATGAGAGTCCCGCCCTGAACACATGTACATGCCGACATTCACCCACAGTCATAGCGCCACCTGCTGGCAACAGAAAGTGACCTTTAACGAAGCAGCCCCCCCGCACGTTTCACCTACGTGCACGAATTTTCTGTGGTACGTGTATCTTGTCCAGACGCACAAAAAAGTCTTTGGAGCCATAGCCTAAACCCAACAGGAAGTCGGCCATTTTGAATTTTACGTCAAATTTTGGATGATTTACACACTTCGTACTTTAACGAACTCCTCCTAGGGATTTAGTCCGACCGACCTCAAATTTGTGCTGTGCCTTCTAAAGGCATTGAAGATGAAAAGTTGTGCTATTTGCAAGTTTTCGTCAATGGGCGTGTCCGTGGCGTGGCGTCAAAGATCACTCTTCGCCATGACACGGAAGTTGTCGTAACTTCAGTGTACATGCTCACATCTGGACCAAACTGTACATGTAGGATGAGAGTCCCGCCCTGAACACATGTACATGCTGACATTCACACAGTCATAGCGCCACCTGCTGGCAACAGGAAGTGACTTTTAACGAAGCAGCCCCCGCCGCACGTTTCACCTACGTGCACGAATTTTCTGTGGTACGTGTATCTTGTCCAGACGCACAAAAAAGTCTCTTGGAGCCATAGCCTAAACCCAGGAAGTCGGCCATTTTGAATTTTACGTCAAATTTTGGATGATTTACACACTTCGTACTTTAACGAACTCCTCCTAGGGATTTAGTCCGACCGACCTCAAATTTGTGCTGTGCCTTCTAAAGGCATTGAAGATGAAAAGTTGTGCTTTTGCAGTTTCGTCAATGGGTGTGTCCGTGGCGTGGCGTCAGAGATCAATCTTCTTCCGCATGACACAGGAAGTTGTTGTAACTTCAGTGTACATGCTCACATCTGAACCAACTTTACGTGCTTGATAACTCTCCACCCCGTTATGGAGGACCGATCCTGACACCAGTCAAATAAATACAGAACTAATAAATGCTCAATAAATAATAAGCATCCAATTAATACCAAAAAAATAAGTAAATAAATAAGTAGGTATAATTAAATTATACAAGGAGACATAAATGTATATTTTTATTAGTGCCTTTACTTATTCACCTTTGTTATAATTACCTTATTTGTTTATTCAACTTTTTATTACTAATTTTTTTTAATGTATTTATTTATGTGTGTGTTTTAATATTTTTGTCTGTTTTATTCTTCCTTTGTATTTATTTACCTTATTTATTTCACCCATGGTATTTATTTCTGCCTGTCTTTTTTAAATTTTTGTATGCATTTCTGCCTCTTATGCAATGAGGAGGGGCTGTGTCTCAAGGGGTCATCTTCCTCTGCTATTGGTGGACCAGTCAGACAGGAGAGCTCCTACTCTGCCTGCAGACATCAACGATCTTGCCCCTCACACAGTCAGATGGCTTCCTTCAGTGCGCTGAGTGTAACAACTCTGAAGACATACTACCAGCATGTCTTCCTTCTCTTTTCATAGACGCTCCGACAGACAGTGCTTC
>NW_024043966.1:0-2894 GCF_014851395.1 Micropterus salmoides
ATGGGCGTTACTAAGGGCAATTATTAATACGCGCCATCTGTACTGGGCGTTACTAAGGACAATTATTAATGCGTGCCATCTGTACTGGGCATTACTAAGGACAATTATTCATACGCGCCATCTGTACTCAGCGTTACTGAGTAGTATTAATACACACCATCTGTACTCAGCGTTACTGAGTAGTATTAATATACACCATCTGTACTCAGCGTTACTCAGCACAAGTATTACTACACACCATCTGCACTCAGCGTTACTGAGTAGTATTAATACACACATTCTGTAATCAGCGTTACTGAGGAAAAGTATTAATACACACCATCTGTACTCTGCGTTACTAAGGACAATTATTAATATGCACAATGTGTGCTCAGCGTTACTAAAGACAAGTATTAAAAAGCGCCATCTGTACTGGGCGTTACTAAGGACAAGTATTAATACGCGCAATTTTTAATCGGCGTTACTAAGGACAATGATTAATACGCGCCATCTGTACTGGGCGTTACTAAGGACAAGTATTAATACGCGCAATTTTTAATCGGCGTTACTACGGACAATTATTTATATGCACCATCTGTACTCGTCGTTACTAAGAATAAGTATTAATACACACCATCTGTACTCAGCGTTGTGTGTGGACCGCACCACATGCTTTATGTGCGCAGCTAACATTTCTGAGCCCTGTTTGTTTGGGTCAAGTCCGTATGTCTTAAAAAGAGGCATTCTTTGCCAGAAAATATTAAAATTATCCACATTACACACACGATGAGCCCTGCAGGCGGACTGGAGCCAGTCATGGAGGCCAAGGATTCTACTGAAGCGGCCGGCACCGCGACCAACTGTGGGAATGGGACCAGAGACAAAAACGGACTGTCCACACTGCTTTAAAAAGTTAAAACGACGGTTAAAATCTGATTTTGTCAGTTCAGACTGCTGAAGAGCTGTGTCATTTGTTCCGACATGGACTATCACTCTTGTGATGGAGGACGGGAGCGATGGCATTAGGTCCTGGAGTTTTTTTAAAATGTCAGCCGTGGTGGCACCGGGGAAGCAGTGAGAGGTAGCGTTAAAGAAACGGATGTTTCTGGTTATGGAGTCACCAATTATTAGTGTGGTTGGGGAGAAAAGGGGACGAGGAGATGCCGGTTGTGGGGTTCCAGAGCAGGACTGAGCAGAATCTGCTTCAACACTGCGTGCGGACTGACGATGGAGTGTGTGAGCTGCCGAGTGTTGTGTTGGAGTAGCAGTAACATACCTGACAGAAGGGCTACCCGACGGTGCAGGGTAGAGACGGCCTCCGGAGCGTCTGAGCACAGCCTCCTTTAGGATCCTGCGTCGTGAAGCGGAGGTTTTGACCGGGATGACGGGCGAAAGAGATCCGTATCAGGGAGACTCGAAGCCGCAGGTGCATCCGCTGGATGGACGGAGTGTCGTTAGACAAGGCTGCATAGCGGTTGGAGAGGCCAAAGGACGGAGGAGAGGCAGCCCATCAGAGCCTCTCTGCAGCCACGGATCTGCAACCTCTTCAGCCAGGTTGACTGATGCTTCGGAGTCGAGCAGGAGGAAAGCACAAGTATTAATACACACCATCTGTACTCAGCGTTACTGAGGACAAGTTTTCATACGCACCATCTGTATTCGGCGTTACAGCCACGGATCACCACTTCAGCCCAGGTTGACTGATGCTTCGGAGTCGAGCAGGAGGAAAGCACAAGTATTAATACGTACCATCTGTACTCAGCGTTACTGAGAACAAGTATAATACACACCATCTGTACTCAGCGTTACTAAGGACAAGTTTTCATACGCACCATCTGTATTCGGCGTTACAGCCACGGATCACCACTTCAGCCCAGGTTGACTGATGCTTCGGAGTCGAGCAGGAGGAAAGCACAAGTATTAATACGTACCATCTGTACTCAGCGTTACTGAGAACAAGTATTAATACACACCATCTGTACTCAGCGTTACTAAGGACAAGTTTTCATACGCACCATCTGTATTCGGCGTTACAGCCACGGATCACCACTTCAGCCCAGGTTGACTGATGCTTCAGAGTCGAGCAGGAGGAAAGCCTCGGAAGGCTAGAGGGGTCCCATAACACGGTGTCCTGGACGTTAGCGGTTGCGCTAAGAGAAACAATCTGTTTGGCTTGTACTGAAGCCACATCCATAAAGCCAGTCAGCAGGGAATCTTTTTCTTTGAGTTCCTCTGAAAGTTGTCGGATGTCTTCCATAAGGTCAGCAATCTTCTTCTTCGCTTTCTTAAGGAACAGAGTTATCTCGGCTAGCAAAGTCACCGGAGCTTTGTTGTGATCAGGAGCGTTGATCACGTTTTTACAGAAATCTAGCTTAAAATCCATGTCGAATGACTAAAATACTTAACCTTACACACCATTTGTACTCACCGTTACTGAGAACAGGTATTAATACATAACATCTGTACTCACCGTTACTGAGAACAGGTATTAATACATAACATCTGTACTCAGCGTTACTGAGTAGTATTAATACACACCATTTGTACTCAGCGTTACTGAGTAGTATTAATACACACCATTTGTACTCAGCGTTACTGAGTAGTATTAATACACACCATTGTACTCAGCGTTACTGAGTAGTATTAATACACACCATCTGTACTCAGCGTTACTGAGAACAGGTATTAATACACACCATCTGTACTCAGCGTTACTGAGTAGTATTATAACACCATTTGTACTCAGCGTTACTGAGTAGTATTAATACCAGCATCTGTACTCAGCGTTACTGAGAACAGGTATTAATACACACCATCTGTACTCAGCGTTACTGAGTAGTATTAACACACACCATCTGTACTCAGCGTTACTGAGTAGTATAATACACACCATCGGTACTCAGCGTTACTGAGGA
>NW_024043967.1:0-5049 GCF_014851395.1 Micropterus salmoides
TTTGTTTTACACAGATCAGTCACAGGACAGAGTGTTTCACCAAATCTCACCTTACAACAAACAATACCAATTTCATACAGCCATATTTCACTGAACAGGACTCATGTAGAGATTTCTACTTGAAGCCTCTAAAAGGTAGAAGCAGTCTGTTTTAGCCTGTACACACTGAGTTGATGGCTTCCAGTGACCTGTTGTACTTTGGAGTCAAATTTAACTCACTTTCTGTTGTTTTACACAGATCAGTCACAGGACAGAGTGTTTCAACATCTCACCTTTACAACAAACAATATCAATTTCATACAGCCATATTTCACTGAACAGGACTCATGTAGAGAGTTCTACATGAATGCCTCTAAAAGGTAGAAGCAGGCTGTTTTAGCCTGTACACACTGAGTTGATGGCTTCCAGTGACCTGTTGTACTTTGGAGTCAAATTTAACTCACTTTCTGTTGTTTTACACAGATCAGTCACAGGACAGAGTTTTTCACCAGATCTCACCTTTACAAAAACAATACCAATTTCATACAGCCATATTTCACTGAACAGGACTCATGTAGAGATTTCTACTTGAAAGCCTCTAAAAGGTAGAAGCAGTCTGTTTTAGCCTGTACACACTGAGTTGATGGCTTCCAGTGACCTGTTGTACTTTGGAGTCAATTTTAACTCACTTTCTGTTGTTTTACACAGATCAGTCACAGGGCAGAGGTTTCACAGATTTCTTCTTACAACAAACAATACCAATTTCATACAGCCATATTTCACTGAACAGGACTCATGTAGAGATTTCTACTTGAAAGCCTCTAAAAGGTAGAAGCAGTCTGTTTTAGCCTGTACACACTGAGTTGATGGCTTCCAGGACCTGTTGTACTTGGAGTCAAATTTAACTCACTTTCTGTTGTTTTACAGATCAGTCACAGGACAGAGTGTTTCACCACATCTCACCTTTACAACAAACAATACCAATTTCATACAGCCATATTTCACTGAACAGGACTCATGTAGAGAGTTCTACATGAATGCCTCTAAAAGGTAGAAGCAGCTGTTTTAGCCTGTACACACTGAGTTGATGGCTTCCAGTGACCTGTTGTACTTTGGAGTCAATTTTAACTCACTTTCTGTTGTTTACACAGATCAGTCACAGGGCAGAGTGTTTCACCAGATTTCTTCTTTACAACAAAAAATACCAATTGATACACCCAATTTCACTGAACAGGACTCTCTTGCTTCTCAAGCCTAAGTGAGTGTGTAAAGCTCCTTTTGTGGACTTTATGAGCTAACAGCCACCTAATAAGTTCTAAATGGAGTTTAATACCAAAATACAACTGTTGATGGGTGTGGGACGCTGATTGAGCTGTTGTGATTTGGGGCCCCTATGTGGCCCCTGAAAGAAACTAGCTTGGGAAAGGCGGCAGAGGGTGAGATTCAGGATTCTTGATGGTGTTGTCTCTGTGAGTCTTCTGGGTATGTTTGAAGCCATTTTTTGCTCATCTCCGAGATTTCTACATGAAAGTCTCTAAAAGTAGAAGCAGGCTGTTTTAGTCTGTACACACTGAGTTGATGGCTTCCAGTGACCTGTTGTACTTTGGAGTCAAATTTAACTCACTTTCTGTTGTTTTACACAGATCAGTCACAGGACAGAGTGTTTCACCACATCTCACCTTTACAACAAACAATACCAATTTCATACAGCCATATTTCACTGAACAGGACTCATGTAGAGAGTTCTACATGAATGCCTCTAAAAGGTAGAAGCAGGCTGTTTTAGCCTGTACACACTGAGTTGATGGCTTCCAGTGACCTGTTGTACTTTGGAGTCAAATTTAACTCACTTTCTGTTGTTTTACACAGATCAGTCACAGGACAGAGTTTTTCACCAGATCTCACCTTTACAACAAACAATACCAATTTCATACAGCCATATTTCACTGAACAGGACTCATGTAGAGATTTCTACTTGAAAGCCTCTAAAAGGTAGAAGCAGTCTGTTTTAGCCTGTACACACTGAGTTGATGGCTTCCAGTGACCTGTTGTACTTTGGAGTCAATTTTAACTCACTTCTGTTGTTTTACACAGATCAGTCACAGGGCAGAGTGTTTCACCAGATTTCTTCTTTACAACAAAAAATACCAATTTGATACACCCATATTTCACTGAACAGGACTCTCTTGCTTCTCAAGCCTAAACGAGTGTGTAAAGCTCCTTTTGTGGACTTTATGAGCTAACAGCCACCTAATAAGTTCTAAATGGAGTTTTAATACCAAAATACAACTGTATGATGGGTGTGGGACGCTGATTTGAGCTGTTGTGATTTGGGGCCCCTATGTGGCCCCTGAAAGAAACTAGCTTGGGAAAGGCGGCAGAGGGTGAGATTCAGGATTCTTGATGGTGTTGTCTCTGTGAGTCTTCTGGGTATGTTTGAAGCCATTTTTTGCTCATCTCCGAGATTTCTACATGAAAGTCTCTAAAAGGTAGAAGCAGGCTGTTTTAGTCTGTACACACTGAGTTGATGGCTTCCAGTGACCTGTTGTACTTTGGAGTCAAATTTAACTCACTTTCTGTTGTTTTACACAGATCAGTCACAGGACAGAGTGTTTCACCACATCTCACCTTTACAACAAACAATACCAATTTCATACAGCCATATTTCACTGAACAGGACTCATGTAGAGATTTCTACATGAAAGCCTCAAAAAGGTAGAAGCAGGCTGTTTTAGCCTGTACACACTGAGTTGATGGCTTCCAGTGACCTGTTGTACTTTGGAGTCAAATTTAACTCACTTTCTGTTGTTTTACACAGATCAGTCACAGGACAGAGTGTTTCACCACATCTCACCTTTACAACAAACAATACCAATTTCATGTAGCCATATTTCACTGAACAGGACTCATGTAGAGATTTCTTCATGAATGCCTCTAAAAGGTAGAAGCAGGCTGTTTTAGCCTGTACACACCGAGTTGATGGCTTCCAGTGACCTGTTGTACTTTGGAGTCAAATTTAACTCACTTTCGGTTGTTTTACACAGATCAGTCACAGGGAGGAGTGTTTCACCAGATTTCTTCTTTACAACAAAAAATACCAATTTGATACACCCATATTTCACTGAACAGGACTCTCTTGCTTCTCAAGCCGAAGCGAGTGTGTACAGCTCTTTTTGTGGACTTTATGAGCTAACAGCCACCTAATAAGTTCTAAATGGAGTTTTAATACCAAAATACAACTGTATGATGGGTGTGGGACGCTGATTTGAGCTGTTGTGATTTGGGGCCCCTATGTGGCCCCTGAAAGAAACTAGCTTGGGAAAGGCGGCAGAAGGGTGAGATTCAGGATTCTTGATGGTGTTGTCTCTGTGAGTCTTCTGGGTAAGTTTGAAGCCATTTTTTGCTCATCTCCGAGATTTCTACATGAAAGTCTCTAAAAGGTAGAAGCAGGCTGTTTTAGTCTGTACACACTGAGTTGATGGCTTCCAGTGACCTGTTGTACTTTGGAGTCAAATTTAACTCACTTTCTGTTGTTTTACACAGATCAGTCACAGGACAGAGTGTTTCACCACATCTCACCTTTACAACAAACAATACCAATTTCATACAGCCATATTTCACTGAACAGGACTCATGTAGAGATTTCTACTTGAAAGCCTCTAAAAGGTAGAAGCAGTCTGTTTTAGCCTGTACACACTGAGTTGATGGCTTCCAGTGACCTGTTGTACTTTGGAGTCAAATTTAACTCACTTTCTGTTGTTTTACACAGATCAGTCACAGGACAGAGTGTTCACCACATCTCACCTTTACAACAAACAATATCAATTTCATACAGCCATATTTCACTGAACAGGACTCATGTAGAGAGTTCTACATGAATGCCTCTAAAAGGTAGAAGCAGCTGTTTTAGCCTGTACACACTGAGTTGATGGCTTCCAGTGACCTGTTGTACTTTGGAGTCAAATTTAACTCACTTTCTGTTGTTTTACACAGATCAGTCACAGGACAGAGTTTTTCACCAGATCTCACCTTTACAACAAACAATACCAATTTCATACAGCCAATTTCACTGAACAGGACTCATGTAGAGATTTCTACTTGAAAGCCTCTAAAAGGTAGAAGCAGTCTGTTTTAGCCTGTACACACTGAGTTGATGGCTTCCAGTGACCTGTTGTACTTTGGAGTCAATTTTAACTCACTTTCTGTTGTTTTACACAGATCAGTCACAGGGCAGAGTGTTTCACCAGATTTCTTCTTTACAACAAACAATACAATTTCATACAGCCATATTTCACTGAACAGGACTCATGTAGAGATTTCTACTTGAAAGCCTCTAAAAGGTAGAAGCAGTCTGTTTTAGCCTGTACACAACTGAGTTGATGGCTTCCAGTGACCTGTTGTACTTTGGAGTCAAATTTAACTCACTTTCTGTTGTTTACACAGATCAGTCACAGGACAGAGTGTTTCACCACATCTCACCTTTACAACAAACAATACCAATTTCATACAGCCATATTTCACTGAACAGGACTCATGTAGAGAGTTCTACATGAATGCCTCTAAAAGGTAGAAGCAGTCTGTTTTAGCCTGTACACACTGAGTTGATGGCTTCCAGTGACTGTTGTACTTTGGAGTCAATTTTAACTCACTTTCTGTTGTTTTACACAGATCAGTCCAGGGCAGAGTGTTTCACCAGATTTCTTCTTTACAACAAAAAATACCAATTTGATACACCCATATTTCACTGAACAGGACTCTCTTGCTTCTCAAGCCTAAGTGAGTGTGTAAAGATCCTTTTGTGGACTTTATGAGCTAACAGCCACCTAATAAGTTCTAAATGGAGTTTTAATACCAAAATACAACTGTATGATGGGTGTGGGACGCTGATTGAGTGTGTGATTTGGGGCCCTATGTGGCCCCTGAAAGAAACTAGCTTGGGAAAGGCGGCAGAGGGTGAGATTCAGGATTCTTGATGGTGTTGTCTCTGTGAGTCTTCTGGGTATGTTTGAAGCCATTTTTTGCTCATCTCCGAGATTTCTACATGAAAGTCTCTAAAAAGTAGAAGCAGGC
>NW_024043968.1:0-7834 GCF_014851395.1 Micropterus salmoides
CATCTGTACTGGCCGTTACTAAGGACAATTATTAATGCGCGCCATCTGTACTGGGCGTTACTAAGGACAATTATTAATGCGCGCCATCTGTAATGGACGTTACTAAGGACAATTATTAATGCCCGCCATCTGTAATCGGCGTTACTAAGGACAATTATTAATACGCGCCATCTGTACTGGGCGTTACTAAGGACAATTATTAATGCGCGCCATCTGTAATGGGCGTTACTAAGGACAATTATTAATACGCGCCATCTGTACTGGGCGTTACTAAGAACAATTATTCAAACGCGCCATGTGTACTCAGCGTTACTGAGTAGTATTAATACTTACCATGTGTACTCAGCGTTATTGAGTAGTATTAATATACACCATGTGTACTCAGCGTTACTGAGTAGTATTAATAAGTACCATGTGTACTCAGCGTTACTGAGTAGTATTAATACACACCATCCTTACTCAGCGTTACTGAGGAAAAGTATTAATACACACCATCTGTACTCAGCGTTACTGAGGAAAAGTATTAATACACACCATCTGTACTCAGCGTTACTGAGGAAAAGTATTAATACACACCATCTGTACTCAGCGTTACTGAGGTAAAGTATTAATACACACCATCTGTACTCAGCGTTACTGAGGAAAAGTATAAATACACACAATCTGTACTCAGTGTTACTGAGGAAAAGTATTAATACACACCATTTGAATTCAGCGTTACTGAGTAGTATTAATACACACCATCTATACTTAGCGTTACTGATTAGTATCAATACGTACCATGTGTACTCAGCGTTACTGAGTAGTATTAATAACACCATCTGTACTCAGTGTTACTGAGGAAAAGTATTAATACACACCATCTGAATTCAGCGTTACTGAGTAGTATTAACACACACCATCTGTACTCAACGTTACTGAGTAGTATTAATACACACCATCTTTACTCAGCGTTATGATAGTATTAATACGTACCAGGTGTACTCAGCGTTACTAAGTAGTATTAATACACACCATCTGAATTCAGCGTTACTGAGTAGTTTTAACACACACCATCTGTACTCAGCGTTACTGAGTAGTATTAATACACACCATCTGTACTCAGCGTTAATGAGGAAAAGTATAAATACACACCATCTGTACTCAGCGTTACTGAGTAGTATTAATACGTACCATGTGTGTCAGCGTTACTGAGTAGTATTAATACACACCATCTGTACTTAGCGTTACTGAGTAGTATTAATACGTACCATGTGTACCCAGCGTACTGAGTAGTATAATACCCACCATCTGTACTCAGCGTTACTGAGTAGTATTAATACCCACCATGTGTACTCAGTGTTACTGAGTAGTATTATTACACAACATGTGTACTTAGCGTTACTGAGTAGTATTAATACGTACCATGTGTACTCAGCGTTACTAAGGACAATTATTAATGCGCGCCATCTGTAATGGACGTTACTAAGGACAATTATTAATGCCCGCCATCTGTAATCGGCGTTACTAAGGACAATTATTAATGCGCGCCATCTGTACTGGGCGTTACTAAGGACAATTATTAATGCGCGCCATCTGTAACGGGCGTTACTAAGGATAATTATTAATACGCGCCATCTGTACTCAGCGTTACTAAGTAGTATAACACACACCATCTGTACTAACGTTACTGAGTAGTATTAATACACACCATCTTTACTCAGCGTTACTGATTAGTATTAATACGTACCATGTGTACTCAGCGTTACTGAGTAGTATTAATACACACCATCTGAATTCAGCGTTACTGAGTAGTATTAACACACCATCTGTACTCAGCGTTACTGAGTAGTATTAATACACACCATCTGTACTCAGCGTTACTGATTAGTATTAATACGTACCATGTGTACTCAGCGTTACTGAGTAGTATTAATACACACCATCTGTACTCAGCGTTACTGAGTAGTATTAATACACCATCTCTACTCAGTGTTACTGAGGAAAAGTATTAATACACACCATTTGACTTCAGCGTTACTGAGTAGTATTAACACACACCATCTGTACTCAGCGTTACTGAGTAGTATTAATACACACCATCTGTACTCAGCGTTACTGAGTAGTATTAATACACACCATCTCTACTCAGTGTTACTGAGGAAAAGTATTAATACACACCATTTGAATTCAGCGTTACTGAGTAGTATTAATACACACCATCTATACTCAGCGTTACTGATTAGTATCAATACGTACCATGTGTACTCAGCGTTACTGAGTAGTATTAATACACACCATCTGTACTCAGTGTTACTGAGGAAAAGTATAATACACACCATCTGAATCAGCGTTACTGAGTAGTATTAACACACACCATCTGTACTCAGCGTTACTGAGTAGTATTAATACACCATCTGTACTCAGCGTTACTGAGGAAAAGTATAATAAACACCATCTGTACTCAGCGTTACTGAGGAAAAGTATTAATACCCACCATCTGTACTCAGCGTTACTAAGGACAATTATTAATGCGCGCCATCTGTAATGGACGTTACTAAGGACATTTATTAATGCCCGCCATCTGTAATCGGCGTTACTAAGGACAATTATTAATGCACGCCATCTGTAATGGGCGTTACTAAGGGTTATTATTAATACGCGCCATCTGTACTGGGCGTTACTAAGAATAATTATTCATAAGCGCCATCTGTACTCAGCGTTACTGAGCAGTATTAATACTTACCATGTGTACTCAGCGTTATTGAGTAGCATTAATATACACCTTGTGTACTCAGCGTTACTGAGGAAAAGTATTAGTAAACACCATCTGTACTCAGCGTTACTGAGGAAAAGTATTAATACACACAATCTGTACTCAGTGTTACTGAGGAAAAGTATTAATACACACCATTTGAATTCAGCGTTACTGAGTAGTATTAATACACACCATCTATACTCAGCGTTACTGATTAGTATTAATACGTACCATGTGTGTTCAGCGTTACTGAGTAGTATTAATACACACCATCTTTACTCAGTGTTACTGAGGAAATGTATTAATACACCATTTGAATTCAGCGTTACTGAGTAGTATTAATACACACCATCTGTACTCAGCGTTAATGAGGAAAAGTATTAATACACACCATCTGTACTCAGCGTTACTGAGTAGTATTAATACGTACCATGTGTGTTCAGCGTTACTGAGTAGTATTAATACACACCATCTTTACTCAGTGTTACTGAGGAAATGTATTAATACACACCATTTGAATTCAGCGTTACTGAGTAGTATTAATACACACCATCTCTACTCAGTGTTACTGAGGAAAAGTATTAATACACACCATTTGAATTCAGCGTTACTGAGTAGTATTAATACACACCATCTATACTCAGCGTTACTGATTAGTATTAATACGTACCATGTGTACTCAGCGTTACTGAGTAGTATTAATACACACCATCTGTACTCAGTGTTACTGAGGAAAAGTATTAATACACACCATCTGAATTCAGCGTTACTGAGTAGTATTAACACACACCATCTGTACTCAGTGTTACTGAGGAAAAGTATTAATACACACCATTGAATTCAGCGTTACTGAGTAGTATTAATACACACCATCTATACTCAGCGTTACTGATTAGTATCAATACGTACCATGTGTACTCAGCGTTACTGAGTAGTATTAATACACGCCATCTGTACTCAGTGTTACTGAGGAAAAGTATTAATACACACCATCTGAATTCAGCGTTACTGAGTAGTTTTAACACACACCATCTGTACTCAGCGTTACTGAGTAGTATTAATACACACCATCTGTACTCAGCGTTAATGAGGAAAAGTATTAGTAAACACCATCTGTACTCAGCGTCACTGAGGAAAAGTATTAATACACACCATCTGTACTCAGCGTTACTGAGTAGTATTAATACCCACCATCTGTACTCAGCGTTACTGAGTAGTATTAATACCCACCATGTGTACTCAGTGTTACTGAGTAGTATTATTACACAACATGTGTACTTAGCGTTACTGAGTAGTATTAATACGTACCATGTGTACTCAGCGTTATTGAGAACAATTATTAATGCGCGCCATCTGTACTGGGCGTTACTAAGGACAATTATTAATGCGCGCCATCTGTAATGGACGTTACTAAGGACAATTATTAATACGCGCCATCTGTACTGGGCGTTACTAAGGACAATTATTAATGCGCGCCATCTGTACTGGGCGTTACTAAGAATAATTATTCATAAGCGCCATCTGTACTCAGCGTTACTGAGTAGTATTAACACACACCATCTGTACTCAACGTTACTGAGTAGTATTAATACACACCATCTTTACTCAGCGTTACTGAGTAGTATTAATACGTACCATGTGTACTCAGCGTTACTGAGTAGTATTAATACACACCATCTGAATTCAGCGTTACTGAGTAGTATTAACACACACCATCTGTACTCAGCGTTACTGAGTAGTATTAATACACACCATCTGTACTCAGCGTTACTGAGTAGTATTAATACACACCATTTGACTTCAGCGTTACTGAGTAGTATTAACACACACCATCTGTACTCAGCGTTACTGAGTAGTATTAATACACACCACCTGAATTCAGCGTTACTGAGTAGTATTAATACACACCATCTCTACTCAGTGTTACTGAGGAAAAGTATTAATACACACCATTTGAATTCAGCGTTACTGAGTAGTATTAATACACACCATCTATACTCAGCGTTACTGATTAGTATCAATACGTACCATGTGTACTCAGCGTACTGAGTAGTATTAATACACACCATCTGTACTCAGTGTTACTGAGGAAAAGTATTAATACACACCATCTGAATCAGCGTTACTGAGTAGTTTTAACACACACCATCTGTACTCAACGTTACTGAGTAGTATTAATACACACATCTGTACTCAGCGTTAATGAGGTAAAGTATTAGTAAACACCATCTGTACTCAGCGTCACTGAGGAAAAGTATTAATACCCACCATCTGTACTCAGCGTTACTAAGGACAATTATTAATGCGCGCCATCTGTAATGGACGTTACTAAGGACATTTATTAATGCCCGCCATCTGTAATCGGCGTTACTAAGGACAATTATTAATGCGCGCCATCTGTACTGGGCGTTACTAAGGACAATTATTAATGCACGCCATCTGTAATGGGCGTTACTAAGGGTTATTATAATACGCGCCATCTGTACTGGGCGTTACTAAGAATAATTATTCATAAGCGCCATCTGTACTCAGCGTACTGAGCAGTATTAATACTACCATGTGTACTCAGCGTTATTGAGTAGTATTAATATACACCTTGTGTACTCAGCGTTACTGAGGAAAAGTATTAGTAAACACCATCTGTACTCAGCGTTACTGAGGAAAAGTATTAATACACACAATCTGTACTCAGTGTTACTGAGGAAAAGTATTAATACACACCATTTGAATTCAGCGTTACTGAGTAGTATTAATACACACCATCTATACTCAGCGTTACTGATTAGTATTAATACGTACCATGTGTACTCAGCGTTACTGAGTAGTATTAATACACACCATCTGTACTCAGTGTTACTGAGGAAAAGTATTAATACACACCATTTGAATTCAGCGTTACTGAGTAGTATTAACACACCATCTATACTCAGCGTTACTGATTAGTATTAATACGTACCATGTGTACTCAGCGTTACTGAGTAGTATTAATACACACCATCTTACTCAGCGTTACTGATTAGTATTAATACGTACCATGTGTACTCAGCGTTACTGAGTAGTATTAACACACACCATCTGTACTCAGCGTTACTGAGTAGTATTAATACACACCATCTGTACTCAGCGTTACTGATTAGTATTAATACGTACCATGTGTACTCAGCGTTACTGAGTAGTATTAATACACACCATGTGTACTCAGCGTTACTGAGTAGTATTAATACACACCATCTCTACTCAGTGTTACTGAGGAAAAGTATTAATACACACCATTTGAATTCAGCGTTACTGAGTAGTATTAACACACACCATCTGTACTCAGCGTTACTGAGTAGTATTAATACACACCATCTGTACTCAGCGTTACTGAGTAGTATTAATACACACCATCTCTACTCAGTGTTACTGAGGAAAAGTATTAATACACACCATTTGAATTCAGCGTTACTGAGTAGTATTAATACACACCATCTATACTCAGCGTTACTGATTAGTATCAATACGTACCATGTGTACTCAGCGTTACTGAGTAGTATTAATACACACCATCTGTACTCAGTGTTACTGAGGAAAAGTATTAATACACACCATCTGAATTCAGCGTTACTGAGTAGTTTTAACACACACCATCTGTACTCAGCGTTACTGAGTAGTATTAATACACACCATCTGTACTCAGCGTTAATGAGGAAAAGTATTAGTAAACACCATCTGTACTCAGCGTCACTGAGGAAAAGTATTAATACCCACCATCTGTACTCAGCGTTACTGAGTAGTATTAATACCCACCATGTGTACTCAGGTACTGAGTAGTATATTACACAACATGTGTACTTAGCGTACTGAGTAGTATTAATACGTACATGTGTACTCAGCGTATTGAACAATTATTAATGCGCGCCATCTGTACTGGCCGTTACTAAGGACAATTATTAATGCGCGCCATCTGTACTGGCCGTTACTAAGGACAATTATTAATGCGCGCCATCTGTAAGGCGTACTAAGGACAATTATTAATGCCGCCATCTGTAATCGGCGTTACTAAGGACAATTATTAATACGCGCCATCTGTACTGGGCGTTACTAAGGACAATTATTAATGCGCGCCATCTGTAATGGGCGTTACTAAGGACAATTATTAATGCGCGCCATCTGTAATGGGCGTTACTAAGGACAATTATTAATGCGCGCCATCTGTAATGGCGTACTAAGGGCAATTATTAATACGCGCCAACTGTACTGGGCGTTACTAAGTACAATTATAATAGCGCCATCTGTATGGGCGTTACTAAGAACAATTATTCAAACGCGCCTGTGTACTCAGCGTGACGAGTAGTATTAATACTTACCATGTGTACTCAGCGTTATTGGTAGTAGTATATATCACATGTACTCAGCGTTACTGAGTAGTATTAATAAGTACCATGTGTACTCAGCGTTACTGAGTAGTATTAATACACACCATCCGTACTCAGCGTACTGAGGAAAAGTATTAATACACACAATCTGTACTCAGCGTTACTGAGGAAAAGTATTAATACACACCATCTGTACTCAGCGTTACTGAGGAAAGTATTAATACACACCATCTGTACTCAGCGTTACTGAGGAAAGTATAAATACACACCATCTGTACTCAGGTTACTGAGGAAAAGTGTAATACACACCATTTGAATTCAGCGTTACTGAGTAGATTAAACACACCATCTGAATTCAGCGTTACTGAGTAGTATTAACACACACCATCTGTAATCAGCGTTACTGAGTAGTATTAATACACACCATCTGTACTCAGCGTTACTGATTAGTATTAATACGTACCATGTGTACTCAGCGTTACTGAGTAGTATTAATACACACCATCTGTACTCAGCGTTACTGAGTAGTATTAATACACACCATCTGTACTCAGCGTTACTGAGTAGTATTAATACACACCATCTTACTCAGTGTTACTGAGGAAAAGTATTAATACACACCATTAAATTCAGCGTTATGAGTAGTATTAATACACACCATCTATACTTGAGCCTTACTGATTAGTATCAATACGTACCATGTGTACTCATCGTTACTGAGTAGTATTAATACACACCA
>NW_024043969.1:0-9924 GCF_014851395.1 Micropterus salmoides
GTTCAGTGAAATATGGGTATATCAAATTGGTATTTCTTGTTGTAAAGGTGAGATCTGGTGAAACACTCTTCCTGTGACTGATCTGTGTAAAACAACAGAAAGTGAGTTAAATTTGACTCCAAAGTACAACAGGTCACTGGAAGCCATCAACTCAGTGTGTACAGGCTAAAAACAGCCTGCTTCTACCTTTTAGAGGCTTCATGTAGAAATCTCTGAGTTGAGCTCCAAATGGCTTCAAACTTACCCACAAGACTCACAGAGACAACACCATCAAGAATCTTGAATCTCAACCTTCTGCCGCCTTTCCCAAGCTAGTTTCTTCAGGGGACACATAGGGGCCCCAAATCACAACAGCTCAAATTAGCGTCCCACACCCATCATACAGTTGTATTTGGTATTAAAACCATTTAGAACTTTTTAGGGTGGCTGTTAGCTCATCAAGTTCACAAAAGGAGCTTTACACACTCGCTAGGCTTGAGAAGCAAGAGAGTCCTGTTCAGTGAAATATGGGTATATCAAATTGGTATTTCTGGTTGTAAAGAAGAGATCTGGTGAAACACTCTTCCTGTGACTGATCTGTGTAAAACAACAGAAAGTGAGTTAAATTTGACCCAAAGTACAACAGGTCATGGAAGCCATCAACTCAGTGTGTACAGGCTAAAACAGCCTGCTTTACCTTTTAGAGGCTTTCATGTAGAAATCTCTGAGTTGAGCTCCAAATGGCTTCAAAATACCCACAAGACTCACAGAGACAACACCATCAAGAATCTTGAATCTCAACCTTCTGCCACCTTTCCCAAGCTAGTTCTTTCAGGGGCCACATAGGGGCCCCAAATCACAACAGCTCAAATCATTGTCCCACACCCATCATACAGTTGTATTTTGGTATTAAAACTCCATTTACAAACTTATGGGGCTGTTAGCTCATAAAGTTCACAAAAGGAGCTTTACACACTCGCTTAGGCTTGAGAAGCAAGAGAGTCCTGTTCAGTGAAATATGGCTGTATCAAATTGGTATTTTTGTGTAAAGAAGAAATTGGTGAAACACTTGCCCTGTGACTGATCTGTGTAAAACAACAGAAAGTGAGTTAAATTTGACTCCAAAGTCAACAGGTCACTGGAAGCAATCAACTCAGTGTGTACAGGCTAAAACAGCTGCTTCTACCTTTTAGAGGCTTTCATGTAGAAATCTCTACATGAGTCCTGTTCAGTGAAATATGGCTGTATAAAATGGTATTGTTGTTGTAAAGGTGAGATCTGGTGAAACACTCTGCCCTGTGACTGATCTGTGTAAAACAACAGAAAGTGAGTTAAATTTGACTCCAAAGTCCAACAGGTCACTGGAAGCCATCAACTCAGTGTGTACAGGCTAAAACAGCCTGCTTCTACCTTTTAGAGGCTTTCATGTAGAAATCTCTGAGTTGAGCTCCAAATGGCTTCAAACTTCCCAGACGACTCACAGAGACAACACCATGAAGAATCTTGAATCTCAACCTTCTGCCGCCTTCCCAAGCTAGTTTCTTTCAGGGGCCACATAGGGGCCCCAAATCACAACAGCTCAAATCAGCGTCCCACCCATCATACAGTTGTATTTGGTATTAAAACTCCATTTAGAACTTATTAGGTGGCTGTTAGCTCATAAAGTTCACAAAAGGAGCTTTACACACTCGCTTAGGCTTGAGAAGCAAGAGAGTCCTGTTCAGTGAAATATGGGTGTATCAAATTGGTATTCTTGTTGTAAAGAAGAAATCTGGTGAAACACTCTGCCCTGTGACTGATCTGTGTAAAACAACAGAAAGTGAGTTAAATTTGACTCCAAGTACAACAGGTCACTGGAAGCCATCAACTCAGTGTGTACAGGCTAAAACAGCTGCTTCTACCTTTTAGAGTTCATGTAGAAAATCTCTACATGAGTCCTGTTCAGTGAAATATGGCTGTATAAAAATGGTATTGTTTGTTGTAAAGGGGAGATCTGGTGAAACACTCTGCCCTGTGATGATCTGTGTAAAACAACAGAAAGTGAGTTAAATTTGACTCCAAAGTCCAACAGGTCACTGGAAGCCATCAACTCAGTGTGTACAGGCTAAAACAGCCTGCTTCTACCTTTTAGAGGCTTTCATGTAGAAATCTCTGAGTTGAGCTCCAAATGGCTTCAAAGTACCACAAGACTCACAGAGAAAACACCATCAAGAATCTTGAATCTCAACCTTCTGCCGCCTTTCCAAGCTAGTTTCTTTCAGGGGCCACATAGGGGCCCAAATCACAACAGCTCAAATCAGCGTCCCACACCATCATACAGTTGTATTTTGGTATTAAAACTCCATTTAGAACTTATTAGGTGGCTGTTAGCTCATAAAGTCCACAAAAGGAGCTTTACACATCGCTTAGGCTTGAGAAGCAAGAGAGTCCTGTTCAGTGAAATATGGGTGTATCAAATTGGTATTTCTTGTTGTAAAGAAGAAATCTGGTGAAACACTCTGCCCTGTGACTGATCTGTGTAAAACAACAGAAAGTGAGTTAAATTTGACTCCAAAGTACAACAGGTCACTGGAAGCCATCAACTCAGTGTGTACAGGCTAAAACAGCCTGCTTCTACCTTTTAGAGGCTTCATGTAGAAATCTCTACATGAGTCCTGTTCAGTGAAATATGGCTGTATAAAAATGGTATTGTTTGTGTAAAGGTGAGATCTGGTGAAACACTCTGTCCTGTGACTGATCTGTGTAAAACAACAGAAAGTGAGTTAAATTTGACTCCAAAGTCAACAGGTCACTGGAAGCCATCAACTCAGTGTGTACAGGCTAAAACAGCCTGCTTCTACTTTAGAGGCTTCATGTAGAAATCTCTGAGTTGAGCTCCAAATGGCTTCAAACGTACCCACAAGACTCACAGAGACAACACATCAAGAATCTTGAATCTCAACCTTCTGCCGCCTTTCCCAAGCTAGTTTCTTTCAGGGGCCACATAGGGGCCCCAAATCACAACAGCTCAAATCAGCGTCCCACACCATCATACAGTTGTATTTGGTATTAAAACTCCATTTAGAACTTATTAGGTGGCTGTTAGCTCATAAAGTTCACAAAAGGAGCTTTACACACTCGCTTAGGCTTGAGAAGCAGAGAGTCCTGTTCAGTGAAATATGGGTGTATCAAATTGGTATTTCTGTTGTAAAGAAGAAATCTGGTGAAACACTCTGCCCTGTGACTGATCTGTGTAAAACAACAGAAAGTGAGTTAAATTTGACTCCAAAGTACAACAGGTCACTGGAAGCCATCAACTCAGTGTGTACAGGCTAAAACAGCCTGCTTCTACCTTTTAGAGGCTTTCATGTAGAAATCTCTACATGAGTCCTGTTCAGTGAAATATGGCTGTATGAAATTGGTATTGTTTGTTGTAAAGGTGAGATCTGGTGGTGAAACACTCTTTCCTGTGACTGATCTGTGTAAAACAACAGAAAGTGAGTTAAATTTGACTCCAAAGTCCAACAGGTCACTGGAAGCCATCAACTCAGTGTGTACAGGCTAAAACAGCCTGCTTCTACCTTTTAGAGGCTTCATGTAGAAATCTCTGAGTTGAGCTCCAAATGGCTTCAAACGTACCCACAAGACTCACAGAGACAACACCATCAAGAATCTTGAATCTCAACTTCTGCCGCCTTTCCCAAGCTAGTTCTTTCAGGTGCCATATAGGGGCCCCAAATCACAACAGCTCAAATCATTGTCCCACACCCATAATACAGTTGTATTTGGTATTAAAACTCCATTTAGAACTTATTAGGTGGCTGTTAGCTCATAAAGTCCACAAAAGGAGCTTTACACATTCGCTTAGGCTTGAGAAGCAAGAGAGTCCTGTTCAGTGAAATATGGGTATATCAAATTGGTATTTCTTGTTGTAAAGAAGAGATCTGGTGAAACACTCTGCCCTGTGACTGATCTGTGTAAAACAACAGAAAGTGAGTTAAATTGACTCCAAAGTACAACAGGTCACTGGAAGCCATCAACTCAGTGTGTACAGGCTAAAACAGCCTGCTTCTACCTTTTAGAGGCTTTCATGTAGAAATCTCTACATGAGTCCTGTTCAGTGAAATATGGCTGTATGAAATTGGTATTGTTTGTTGTAAAGGTGAGATCTGGTGAAACACTCTTTCCTGTGACTGATCTGTGTAAAACAACAGAAGTGAGTTAAATTTGACTCCAAAGTCCAACAGGTCACTGGAAGCCATCAACTCAGTGTGTACAGGCTAAAACAGCCTGCTTCTACCTTTTAGAGGCTTTCATGTAGAAATCTCTGAGTTGAGCTCCAATGGCTTCAAAATTACCCACAAGACTCACAGAGACAACACCATCAAGAATCTTGAATCTCAACCTTCTGCCACCTTTCCCAAGCTAGTTTCTTTCAGGGGCCACATAGGGTCCCCAAATCACAACAGCTCAAATCAGCATCCCACACCCATCATACAGTTGTATTTTGGTATTAAAACTCCATTTACAACTTATTAGGTGGCTGTTAGCTCATAAAGTTCACAAAAGGAGCTTTACACACTCGCTTAGGCTTGAGAAGCAAGAGAGTCCTGTTCAGTGAAATATGGGTGTATCAAATTGGTATTTCTTGTTGTAAAGAAGAAATCTGGTGAAACACTCTGCCCTGTGACTGATCTGTGTAAAACAACAGAAAGTGAGTTAAATTGACTCAAAGTCCAACAGGTCACTGGAAGCCATCAACTCAGTGTGTACAGGCTAAAACAGCCTGCTTCTACCTTTAGAGGCTTTCATGTAGAAATCTCTACATGAGTCCTGTTCAGTGAAATAGGCTGTATAAAATGGTATTGTTTGTTGTAAAGGTGAGATCTGGTGAAACACTCTGCCCTGTGACTGATCTGTGTAAAACAACAGAAAGTGAGTTAAATTTGACTCCAAAGTCCAACAGGTCACTGGAAGCCATCAACTCAGTGTTTACAGGCTAACACAGCCTGCTTCTACCTTTAGAGGCTTTCATGTAGAAATCTCTGAGTTGAGCTCCAAATGGCTTCAAACTTACCCAGAAGACTCACAGAGACAACACCATCAAGAATCTTGAATCTCAACCTTCTGCCGCCTTTCCCAAGCTAGTTTCTTCAGGGCCACATAGGGGCCCCAAATCACAACAGCTCAAATCAGCGTCCCACACCCATCATACAGTTGTATTTTGGTATTAAAACTCCATTTAGAACTTATTAGGTGGCTGTTAGCTCATAAAGTTCACAAAAGGAGCTTTACACACTCGCTTAGGCTTGAGAAGCAAGAGAGTCTGTTCAGTGAAATATGGGTGTCAAATTGGTATTTTGTTGTAAAGAAGAAATCTGGTGAAACACTCTGCCCTGTGACTGATCTGTGTAAAACAACAGAAAGTGAGTTAAATTTGACTCCAAAGTCCAACAGGTCACTGGAAGCCATCAACTCAGTGTGTACAGGCTAAAACAGCCTGCTTCTACCTTTTAGAGGCTTTCATGTAGAAATCTCTACATGAGTCCTGTTCAGTGAAATATGGCTGTATAAAATGGTATTGTTTGTTGTAAAGGTGAGATCTGGTGAACACTCTGCCTGTGACTGATCTGTGTAAAACAACAGAAAGTGAGTTAAATTTGACTCCAAAGTACAACAGGTCACTGGAAGCCATCAACTCAGTGTGTACAGGCTAAAACAGCCTGCTTCTACCTTTTAGAGGCTTTCATGTAGAAATCTCTGAGTTGAGCTCCAAATGGCTTCAACGTACCCACAAGACTCACAGAGAAAAACACCATCAAGAATCTTGAATCTCAACCTTCTGCCGCCTTTCCCAAGCTAGTTTCTTTCAGGGGCCACATAGGGGCCCCAAATCACAACAGCTCAAATCAGCGTCCCACACCCATCATACCAGTATTTTGGTATTAAAACTCCATTTAGAACTTATTAGGTGGCTGTTAGCTCATAAAGTCCACAAAAGGAGCTTTACACACTCGCTTAGGCTTGAGAAGCAAGAGAGTCCTGTTCAGTGAAATATGGGTGTATCAAATTGGTATTCTTGTTGTAAAGAAGAAATCTGGTGAAACACTCTGCCCTGTGACTGATCTGTGTAAAACAACAGAAAGTGAGTTAAATTTGACTCCAAAGTACAAACAGGTCACTGGAAGCCATCAATCAGTGTGTACAGGCTAAAACAGCCTGCTTCTACCTTTTAGAGGCTTTCATGTAGAAATCTCTACATGAGTCCTGTTCAGTGAAATATGGCTGTATGAATTGGTATGTTTGTTGTAAAGGTGAGATTGGTGAAACACTCTGTCCTGTGACTGATCTGTGTAAAACAACAGAAAGTGAGTAATTTGACTCCAAAGTCAACAGGTCACTGGAAGCCATCAACTCAGTGTGTAAGGCTAAAACAGCCTGCTTCTACCTTTTAGAGGCTTTCATGTAGAAATCTGAGTTGAGCTCCAAATGGCTTCAAACGTACCCACAAGACACAGAGACAACACCATCAAGAATCTTGAATCTCAACCTTCTGCGCCTTTCCCAAGCTAGTTTCTTTCAGGTGCCATATAGGGGCCCCAAATCACAACAGCTCAAATCATTGTCCCACACCCATAATACAGTTGTATTTTGGTATTAAAACTCCATTTAGAACTTATTAGGTGGCTGTTAGCTCATAAAGTCCACGAAAGGAGCTTACACATCGCTAGGCTTGAGAAGCAAGAGAGTCCTGTCAGTGAAATATGGGTATATCAAATTGGTATTTCTTGTTGTAAAGAAGAGATCTGGTGAAACACTCTTCCTGTGACTGATTGTGTAAAACAACAGAAAGTGAGTTAAATTTGACTCCAAAGTACAACAGGTCACTGGAAGCCATCAACTCAGTGTGTACAGGCTAAAACAGCCTGCTTCTACCTTTAGAGGCTTCATGTAGAAATCTCTGAGTTGAGCTCCAAATGGCTTCAAACGTACCCACAAGACTCACAGAGACAACACCATCAAGAATCTTGAATCTCAAACCTTCTGCCGCCTTTCCCAAGCTAGTTCTTTCAGGGGCCACATAGGGGCCCCAAATCACAACAGCTCAAATTAGCGTCCCACACCCATCATACAGTTGTATTTTGGTATTAAAACTCCATTTAGAACTTTTAGGGTGGCTGTTAGCTCATCAAGTTCACAAAAGGAGCTTACACACTCGCTTAGGCTTGAGAAGCAAGAGAGTCCTGTTCAGTGAAATATGGGTGTATCAAATTGGTATTTCTTGTTGTAAAGAAGAAATCTGGTGAAACACTCTGCCTGTGACTGATCTGTGTAAAACAACAGAAAGTGAGTTAAATTTGACTCCAAAGTACAACAGGTCACTGGAAGCCATCAACTCAGTGTGTACAGGCTAAACAGCCTGCTTCTACCTTTTAGAGGCTTTCATGTAGAAATCTCTACATGAGTCTGTTCAGTGAAATATGGCTGTATGAAATGGTATTGTTTGTTGTAAAGGTGAGATCTGTGAAACACTCTGTCCTGTGACTGATCTGTGTAAAACAACAGAAAGTGAGTTAAATTTGACTCCAAAGTCCAACAGGTCACTGGAAGCCATCAAATCAGTGTGTACAGGCTAAAACAGCCTGCTTCTACCTTTAGAGGCTTTCATGTAGAAATCTCTGAGTTGAGCTCCAAATGGCTTCAAACGTACCCACAAGACTCACAGAGACAACACATCAAGAATCTTGAATCTAACCTTCTGCCGCCTTTCCCAAGCTAGTTTCTTTCAGGTGCCATATAGGGGCCCCAAATCACAACAGCTCAAATCATTGTCCCACACCCATAATACAGTTGTATTTTGGTATTAAAACTCCATTTAGAACTTATTAGGTGGCTGTTAGCTCATAAAGTCCACGAAAGGAGCTTTACACATTCGCTTAGGCTTGAGAAGCAAGAGAGTCCTGTCAGTGAAATATGGGTATATCAAATTGGTATTTCTTGTTGTAAAGAAGAGATCTGGTGAAACACTCTTTCCTGTGACTGATCTGTGTAAAACAACAGAAAGTGAGTTAAATTTGACTCCAAAGTACAACAGGTCAATGGAAGCCATCAACTCAGTGTGTACAGGCTAAAACAGCCTGCTTCTACCTTTTAGAGGCTTTCATGTAGAAATCTCTGAGTTGAGCTCCAAATGGCTTCAAACGTACCCACAAGACTCACAGAGACAACACCATCAAGAATCTTGAATCTCAACCTTCTGCCGCCTTTCCAAGCTAGTTTCTTTCAGGGGCCACATAGGGGCACCAAATCACAACAGCTCAAATTAGCGTCCCACACCATCATACAGTTGTATTTGGTATTAAAACTCCATTTAGAACTTTTTAGGGTGGCTGTTAGCTCATCAAGTTCACAAAGGAGCTTTACACACTCGCTTAGGCTTGAGAAGCAAGAGAGTCCTGTTCAGTGAAATATGGGTGTATCAAATTGGTATTTCTTGTTGTAAAGAAGAAATCTGGTGAAACACTCTGCCCTGTGACTGATCTGTGTAAAACAACAGAAAGTGAGTTAAATTTGACTCCAAAGTACAACAGGTCACTGGAAGCCATCAACTCAGTGTGTACAGGCTAAAACAGCCTGCTTCTACCTTTTAGAGGCTTTCATGTAGAAATCTCTACATGAGTCCTGTTCAGTGAAATATGGCTGTATGAAATTGGTATTGTTTGTTGTAAAGGTGAGATCTGGTGAAACACTCTTTCCTGTGACTGATCTGTGTAAAACAACAGAAAGTGAGTTAAATTGACTCCAAAGTCCAACAGGTCACTGGAAGCCATCAACTCAGTGTGTACAGGCTAAAACGCCTGCTTCTACCTTTAGAGGCTTTCATGTAGAAATCTCTACATGAGTCCTGTTCAGTGAAATATGGCTGTATAAAAATGGTATTGTTTGTTGTAAGGTGAGATCTGGTGAAACACTCTGTCCTGTGACTGATCTGTGTAAAACAACAGAAAGTGAGTTAAATTTGACTCCAAGTCCAAACAGGTCACTGAAGCCATCAACTCAGTGTGTACAGGCTAAAACAGCCTGCTTCTACCTTTTAGAGGCTTTCATGTAGAAATCTCTGAGTTGAGCTCCAAATGGCTTCAAAATTACCCAGAAGACTCACAGAGACAACACCATCAAGAATCTTGAATCTAACCTTCTGCCGCCTTCCCAAGCTAGTTTCTTTCAGGGGCCACATAGGGGCCCCAAATCACAACAGCTCAGATCAGCGTCCCACACCCATCATACAGTTGTATTTTGGTATTAAAACTCCATTTAGAACTTATAGGTGGCTGTTAGCTCATAAAGTTCACAAAGGAGCTTTACACACTCGCTTAGGCTGAGAAGCAAGAGAGTCCTGTTCAGTGAAATAGGGGTATCAAATTGGTTTTCTTGTTGTAAAGAAGAAATCTGGTGAAACACTCTGCCCTGTGATGATCTGTGTAAAACAACAGAAAGTGAGTTAAATTTGACTCCAAAGTCCAACAGGTCACTGGAAGCCATCAATCAGTGTGTACAGGCTAAAACAGCCTGCTTCTACCTTTTAGAGGCTTTCATGTAGAAATCCTACATGAGTCCTGTTCAGTGAAATATGGCTGTATAAAAAATGGTATTGTTTGTTGTAAAGGTGAGATCTGGTGAAACACTTGCCCTGATGATCTGTGTAAAACAAAGAAAGTGAGTTAAATTTGACTCCAAAGTACAAACAGGTCACTGGAAGCCATCAACTCAGTGTGTACAGGCTAAAACAGCCGCTTCTACCTTTTAGAGGCTTTCATGTAGAAATCTCTGAGTTGAGCTCCAAATGGCTTCAAACGTACCCACAAGACTCACAGAGAAAACACCATCAAGAATCTGAATCTCAACCTTCTGCCGCCTTTCCAAGCTAGTTTCTTCAGGGGCCACATAGGGGCCCCAAATCACAAC
>NW_024043970.1:0-3382 GCF_014851395.1 Micropterus salmoides
TTTATGTAGATTCATGCACATTATCACACATTAATGTATAGATTTTATATAGATTCATGCACATTAATGTATAGATTTTATTATAGATTCATGCACATTATCACATTTATACATTATTACATAATACTAGATTTTATAGATTCATGGACATTTACACATTAATATAGATTATATAGATTCATGCACATTAATGTATAGATTTTATATAGATTCATGCACATTATCACACATCAATGTATAGATTTTATATAGATTCATGCACATTATCACACATTAATACATAGATTTATATAGATTCATGCACATTATCACACATTAATACATCAATGTTTATACATTATTATACATTAATACATAGATTTATATAGATTCATGCACATTAATGTATAGATTTTATATAGATTCATGCACATTATCACACATCAATGTATAGATTTTATATAGATTCATGCACATTATCACACATTAATATATGATTTTATATAGATTCATGCACATTATCACACATCAATGTATAGATTTTATATTCATGCACATTATCACACATTAATATATAGATTTTATATGATTCATGGACATTATCACACATTAATATATAGATTTTATGTAGATTCATGCACATTATCACACATTAATATATAGATTTTATATAGATTCATGCACATTATCACACATTAATATATAGATTTTATATAGATTCATGCACATTAATGTATAGATTTTATAGATTCATGCACATTATCCACATCAATGTATAGATTTTATATAGATTCATGCACATTATCACACATTAATACATAGATTTTATATAGATTCATGCACATTATCACACATTAATACATAGATTTTATATAGATTCATGCACATTATCACACATTAATACATCAATGTTATATACATTATTATACATTAATACATAGATTTTATATAGATTCATGCACTCTTCCTGTAGCGCCACCATGAGGTCAACCTGTGCGTGTGTTTCTCCTCAGAGGCGACAGCAAGCGGAGGTGTGGTCAAACAGTCTGCAGGCAGTGAGGAGGTTCCCCCTCAGGTCACCATGGCTGGGGCTTCAGGTACACACTGACCTCTCACTGCCCTCCGACCTTTGACCTCTGCTTTGGTCTCATGGCTCTGTCTCTCTTCAGGCATGGTCCTGGTGTACGTGATCATCCCCACAATCCCCCTGCTGCTCATCCTGGTGGCTTCTGGGACATGTTGTTTCAGATGCTCAGTAGAAGGTAAGGCAGGAACTATACCTCCCAGCGGCCTCTGCTGCTGTTTACACCGTGACAACGGTTACTGCTGACGATGCAGGCGTGTATTCTGTGTGCGTGCAGTGCTTACTCAGTGATTATGACGGGTCAAACACTCAGATGTCTCGTTAACAAGAGGTGATTTACAGCAGCTGCTGGCTCCGGGCCCTGCTTAGCTCTGTGACGGAGTCAATAGCTGGCATCGCTTCACTCTCTCTTTAAATGCAGAGTAATGTTTGTGTGTGAAGCTGCTTTGGGTTTGGAGGAGAGAGACTCAGAGACGAACGGAGACGAACGGACAAGACTGCAACTTTTGAGAGCCAAAAATAACCAATGTGCTTAAAAATCTAATGTGGCCGCATTACTCTCTGGGAGAAAAGCGGGGAAACGTTTGGCACGCTAACGTTAGCTACTGTTAGTCTAAATAGCCTAAAGCTGGAGGCATCAGTGATGCGTAGCTGGAAGCCACGGTAGAAAATCCTCCGATCACCTGCCGCTCATTAGTTAATATCATGGATATGTCGCCCGGCCCTAACCTGATGCTCTCTCCCCGCAGCGCTCCCCGCTCCAAGACCACCGTCAACCAATCAAACCTGTGGATCTCCAGGACACCCAAACCGGAGAGCATGGAGGTCTGACATCACAGTGACATCATCGGCTGGCGGAGGGGCGACGTCACTTCGCTGTTAAACTAATCATCATCATCATCATCATCATCATCATCGGTTGGTGTTGACGGACAGATTCAGGAGCGGGCGGAGCTTTAAGAGGACAATGATGTCAGCGCAGAGGGTTTTTTTCATTTCTGGAGATTTACTGCAGTTTAACGCTTAAGTACAAATAGCTTGAATACTGACCCACCTGATTACTGTGTACTTATACTGCGTCTCTACAGACATGTTCTAGAGTACACACATTACTGCACATGTACATTCTAATACTCACCTGTACAGGTACTTCCCTCTGCTTCCTTTCCTCTCTTCCTATTTTGTGGATGCCTCCTTGCTTCCTTACCCTTCCCCTCCGGGTCTCCTTCTTTCCTTCCTGTTTCCCTCCTTCATCTCGTTCTTCCTTTCCTCTCCTCTTACAGAGAACGCTTCACCCATGTGTTTGAAGTTTAATTGATCGTGTACAGTTAATGAAGTGGGAGTGATCAGCAGCTGAGAGGGAAATGAAGCGTCCTCGGGGGGGTGGAGACTCTGCAGGCGTGCGTTGATTTGTTAATTTAAAAGAGCCGAGATGAAAGAGAGGAAAGAGGCAGCACTGAAGATTCATTTTGCATCCCGTCTGAGCTGTTAAAAAGTGATCGATCGAATCTGAAACATGCTGAATATTTAATCTCTAAATTTAACGATAAACATCTCAGAAGTTTGTAATGCTTCACTTTAACACTTATTGATCATCTATAATCAGCATATAACCTGTCAGCGGAGCTCCGCCTCCTGTAAACAGCTGTGTACAGATTATTACTGTTATTAACCAGTTATTACTGTTATACGCTGACAATCAATAACAGAGTAAAAGTACTTCCTGTTTATCTGCAGAGCTGCTTGTTCCCAGGCAACGTGAACACACCGTGAACTAAAACATGCTTCTTTAAACTGCTCTCAGATCAGCTGAGGAACCTGATCACGTAGAACTGATTTCTCGCCTTGTCTGTTCGGACCGAATACTCACGGTTAGCCGATGACTGCAGCTCGCTAATTAATATTCGCTCTGTAGGTCGATTGAAAGCTTCAGCTGGACCCTGAACACGTCACCATGGAGTAGGTCAGCTCCATCAGCAGATAATCCAGCACAACTTTGTGTCACCTTGTAACGCCCTGGGTGACCTTCAGCGTCTTTTTTGTACGTATAGAGCTCCACGGTCAGGTTAGCAACAATAAATATGCAACAAGTTGTGAAACGTCAAAATTTGGTTAGTTTAGGCACCGAAACCAGTCGGGCAGATTTTGGTAACGTTGCTTTCAATAAGTAATATTCAGTGCTGACTTTTTGTTGTGCACGGTGGTCCAGCGTTTAACCCCAGAGCGGCGTGACGACAGATTAGCGAGCGTTTCACCCCAGAGCGGCGTGACGACAGATTAACGAGCGTTTGACCCCAGAGCGGCGTGACGACAGATTAA
>NW_024043971.1:0-6427 GCF_014851395.1 Micropterus salmoides
TTTGTGGACTTTATGATCTAACAGCCACCTAATGAGTTCTAATTGGAGTTTTAATACCAAAATACAACTGTAGATGGGTGTGGATGCTGATTTGAGCTGTTGTGATCTGGGGCCCTATGTGGCCCCTGAAAGAAACTAGCTTGGGAAAGGCGGCAGAAGGTTGAGATTCAAGATTCTTATGGAGTTGTCTCTGTGAGCCTTCTGGGTAAGTTGAAGCCATTTGGAGCTCAACTCAGAGATTTCTACATGAAAGCCTCTAAAAGGTAGAAGCAGGCTGTTTTAGCCTGTACACACTGAGTTGATGGCTTCCAGTGACCTGTTGGACTTGGAGTCAAATTTAACTCACTTTCTGTTGTTTTACACAGTTCAGTCACAGGGCAGAGTGTTCACCAGATTTCTTCCTTACAACAAACAATACCAATTTCATACAGCCATATTTCACTGAACAGGACTCATGTAAAGATTTCTACATGAAAGCCTCTAAAAGGTAGAAGCAGGCTCTTTTAGCCTGTACACACTGAGTTGATGGCTTCCAGTGACCTGTTGGACTTTGGAGTCAAATTTAACTCACTTTCTGTTGTTTTACACAGATCACTCACAGGACAGAGTGTTTCTCCGGATTTCTTCTTTACAACAAAAAATACCAATTTGATACACCCATATTTCACTGAACAGGACTCTCTGCTTCTCAAGCCTAAGCGAGTGTGTAAAGCTCCTTTTGTGGACTTTATGATCTAACAGCCACCTAATGAGTTCTAAATGGAGTTTTAATACCAAAATACAACTGTATGATGGGTGTGGGACGCTGATTTGAGCTGTTGTGATTTGGGGCCCCTATGTGGCCCCTGAAAGAAACTAGCTTGGGAAAGGCGGCAGAGTGTTGAGATTGAAGATTCTTTATGGAGTTGTCTCTGTGAGCCTTCTGGGTAAGTTGAAGCCATTTGGACCTCAACTCAGAGATTTCTACATGAAAGCCTCTAAAAGGTAGAAGCAGGCTCTTTTAGCCTGTACACACTGAGTTGATGGCTTCCAGTGACCTGTTGGACTTGGAGTCAAATTTAACTCACTTTCTGTTGTTTTACACAGATCAGTCACAGGACAGAGTGTTTCACCAGATTTCTTCTTTACAACAAAAAATACCAATTTGATACACCCATATTTCACTGAACAGGACTCTCTTGCTTCTCAAGCCTAAGCGAGTGTGTAAAGCTCCTTTTGTGGACTTTATGATCTAACAGCCACCTAATGAGTTCTAATTGGAGTTTTAATACCAAAATACAACTGTATGATGGGTGTGGGACGCTGATTTGAGCTGTTGTGATTTGGGGCCCCTATGTGGCCCCTGAAAGAAACTAGCTTGGGAAAGGCGGCAGAGTGTTGAGATTGAAGATTCTTTATGGAGTTGTCTCTGTGAGCCTTCTGGGTAAGTTTGAAGCCATTTGGAGCTCAACTCAGAGATTTCTACATGAAAGCCTCTAAAAGGTAGAAGCAGGCTGTTTTAGCCTGTACACACTGAGTTGATGGCTTCCAGTGACCTGTTGGACTTTGGAGTCAAATTTAACTCACTTTCTGTTGTTTTACACAGTTCAGTCACAGGGCAGAGTGTTTCACCAGATTTCTTCTTTACAACAAAAAATACCAATTTCATACAGCCATATTTCACTGAACAGGACTCATGTAGAGATTTCTACATGAAAGCCTCCAAAAGGTAGAAGCAGGCTGTTTTAGCCTGTACACACTGAGTTGATGGCTTCCAGTGACCTGTTGGACTTTGGAGTTAAATTTAACTCACCTTCTGTTGTTTTACACAGTTCAGTCACAGGGCAGAGTGTTTCACCAGATTTCTTCTTTACAACAAAAAATACCAATTTCATACAGCCATATTTCACTGAACAGGACTCATGTAAAGATTTCTACATGAAAGCCTCCAAAAGGTAGAAGCAGGCTGTTTTAGCCTGTACACACTGAGTTGATGGCTTCCAGTGACCGTTGGACTTTGGAGTCAAATTTAACTCACTTTCTGTTGTTTTACACAGATCAGTCATAGGACAGAGTGTTTCACCAGATCTCACCTTTACAACAAACAATACCAATTTCATACAGCCATATTTCACTGAACAGGACTCATGTAAAGATTTCTACATGAAAGCCTCTAAAAGGTAGAAGCAGGCTGTTTTAGCCTGTACACACTGAGTTGATGGCTTCCAGTGACCTGTTGGACTTTGGAGTCAAATTTAACTCACTTTCTGTTGTTTTACACAGATCAGTCACAGGACAGAGTCTTTCTCCGGATTTCTTCTTTACAACAAAAAATACCAATTTGATACACCATATTTCACTGAACAGGACTCTCTTGCTTCTCAAGCCTAAGTGAGTGTGTAAAGCTCCTTTGTGGACTTATGATCTAACAGCCACCTAATGAGATCTAAATGGAGTTTTAATACCAAAATACAACTGTATGATGGGTGTGAGACGCTGATTTGAGCTGTTGTGATTTGGGGCCCCTATGTGGCCCCTGAAAGAAACTAGCTTGTGAAAGGCAGCAGATGCTTGAGATTCAAGATTCTTGATGGAGTTGTCTCTGTGAGTCTTCTGGGTAAGTTTGAAGCCATTTGGAGCTCAACTCAGAGATTTCTACATGAAAGCCTCTAAAAGGTAGAAGCAGGCTGTTTTAGCCTGTACACACTGAGTTGATGGCTTCCAGTGACCTGTTGGACTTTGGAGTCAAATTTAACTCACTTTCTGTTGTTTTACACAGATCAGTCACAGGACAGAGTGTTTCACCAGATCTCACCTTTACAACAAACAATACCAATTTCATACAGCCATATTTCACTGAACAGGACTCATGTAAAGATTTCTACATGAAAGCCTCCAAAAGGTAGAAGCAGGCTGTTTTAGCCTGTACACACTGAGTTGATGGCTTCCAGTGACCTGTTGGACTTTGGAGTCAAATTTAACTCACTTTCTGTTGTTTTACACAGATCAGTCACAGGACAGAGTGTTTCTCGGATTTCTTCTTTACAACAAAAAATACCAATTTGATACACCCATATTTCATGAACAGGACTCTCTGCTTCTCAAGCCTAAGCGAGTGTGTAAAGCTCCTTTTGTGGACTTTATGATCTAACAGCCACCTAATGAGTTCTAATTGGAGTTTTAATACCAAAATACAACTGTATGATGGGTGTGGGACGCTGATTTGAGCTGTTGTGATTTGGGGCCCCTATGTGGCCCCTGAAAGAAACTAGCTTGGGAAAGGCGGCAGAGTGTTGAGATTCAAGATTCTTTATGGAGTTGTCTCTGTGAGCCTTCTGGGTAAGTTTGAAGCCATTTGGAGCTCAACTCAGAGATTTCTACATGAAAGCCTCTAAAAGGTAGAAGCAGGCTGTTTTAGCCTGTACACACTGAGTTGATGGCTTCCAGTGACCTGTTGGACTTTGGAGTCAAATTTAACTCACTTTCTGTTGTGTTACACATATCAGTCACAGGACAGAGTGTTTCTCCGGATTTCTTTTACAACAAAAAATACCAATTTGATACACCCATATTTCACTGAACAGGACTCTCTTGCTTCTCAAGCCTAAGCGAGTGTGTAAAGCTCCTTTTGTGGACTTTATGATCTAACAGCCACCTAATGAGTTCTAAATGGAGTTTTAATACCAAAATACAACTGTATGATGGGTGTGAGACGCTGATTTGAGCTGTTGTGATTTGGGGCCCCTATGTGGCCCCTGAAAGAAACTAGCTTGGGAAAGGCGGCAGAAGCTTGAGATTCAAGATTCTTGATGGAGTTGTCTCTGTGAGACTTCTGGGTAAGTTTGAAGCCATTTGGAGCTCAACTCAAAGATTTCTACATGAAAGCCTCTAAAAGGTAGAAGCAGGCTGTTTTAGCCTGTACACACTGAGTTGATGGCTTCCAGTGACCTGTTGGACTTTGGAGTTAAATTTAACTCACCTTCTGTTGTTTTACACAGATCACTCACAGGACAGAGTGTTTCACCAGATCTCACCTTTACAACAATCAATACCAATTTCATACAGCCATATTTCACTGAACAGGACTCATGTAGAGATTTCTACATGAAAGCCTCCAAAAGGTAGAAGCAGGCTGTTTAGCCTGTACACACTGAGTTGATGGCTTCCAGTGACCTGTTGGACTTTGGAGTCAAATTTAACTCACTTTCTGTTGTTTTACACAGTTCAGTCACAGGGCAGAGTGTTTCACCAGATTTCTTCTTTACAACAAAAAATACCATTTCATACAGCCATATTTCACTGAACAGGACTCATGTAGAGATTTCTACATGAGAGCCTCTAAAAGGTAGAAGCAGGCTGTTTTAGCCTGTACACACTGAGTTGATGGCTTCCAGTGACCTGTTGGACTTTGGAGTCAAATTTAACTCACTTTCTGTTGTTTTACACAGATCAGTCACAGGACAGAGTGTTTCACCAGATTTCTTCTTTACAACAAAAAATACCAATTTGACACCCATATTTCACTGAACAGGACTCTCTTGCTTCTCAAGCCTAAGCGAGTGTGTAAAGCTCCTTTTGTGGATTTTATGATCTAGCAGCCACCTAATGAGTTCTAAATGGAGTTTTAATACCAAAATACAACTGTATGATGGGTGTGAGACGCTGATTTGAGCTGTTGTGATTTGGGGCCCCTATGTGGCCCCTGAAAGAAACTAGCTTGGGAAAGGCGGCAGAAGGTTGAGATTGAAGATTCTTGATGGTGTTGTCTCTCTAAGTCTTCTGGGTAAGTTTGAAGCCATTTGGAGCTCAACTCAAAGATTTCTACATGAAAGCCTCTAAAAGGTAGAAGCAGGCTGTTTTAGCCTGTACACACTGAGTTGATGGCTTCCAGTGACCTGTTGGACTTTGGAGTTAAATTTAACTCACCTTCTGTTGTTTTACACAGATCACTCACAGGACAGAGTGTTTCACCAGATCTCACCTTTACAACAATCAATACCAATTTCATACAGCCATATTTCACTGAACAGGACTCATGTAAAGATTTCTATATGAAAGCCTCTAAAAGGTAGAAGCAGGCTGTTTTAGCCTGTACACACTGAGTTGATGGCTTCCAGTGACCTGTTGGACTTTGGAGTCAAATTTAACTCACTTTCTGTTGTTTTACACAGATCAGTCACAGGACAGAGTTTTTCACAGATTTCTTCTTTACAACAAAAAATACCAATTTGATACACCCTATTTCACTGAACAGGACTCTCTTGCTTCTCAAGCCTAAGCGAGTGTGTAAAGCTCCTTTGTGGACTTTATGATCTAACAGCCACCTAATGAGTTCTAAATGGAGTTTTAATACCAAATACAACTGTATGATGGGTGTGGGACGCTGATTTGAGCTGTTGTGATTTGGGGCCCTATGGGCCCCTGAAAGAAACTAGCTTGGGAAAGGCGGCAGAAGCTTGAGATTCAAGATTCTTGATGGAGTTGTCTCTGTGAGTCTTCTGGGTAAGTTTGAAGCCATTTGGAGCTCAACTCAGAGATTTCTAAATGAAGCCTCTAAAAGGTAGAAGCAGGCGTTTAGCCTGTACACACTGAGTTGATGGCTTCCAGTGACCTGTTGGACTTGGAGTCAAATTTAACTCACTTTCTGTTGTTTTACACAGTTCAGTCACAGGGCAGAGTGTTTCACCAGATTCTTCTTACAACAAAATACCAATTTCATACAGCCATATTTCACTGAACAGGACTCATGTAGAGATTTCTACATGAAAGCCTCCAAAGGTAGAAGCAGGCTGTTTTAGCCTGTACACACTGAGTTGATGGCTTCCAGTGACCTGTTGGACTTTGGAGTCAAATTTAACTCACTTTCTGTTGTTTTACACAGTTCAGTCACAGGGCAGAGTGTTTCACCAGATTTCTTCTTTACAACAAAAAATACCAATTTCATACAGCCATATTCACTGAACAGGACTCATGTAGAGATTTCTACATGAGAGCCTCCAAAAGGTAGAAGCAGGCTGTTTTAGCCTGTACACACTGAGTTGATGGCTTCCAGTGACCTGTTGGACTTTGGAGTCAAATTTAACTCACTTTCTGTTGTTTTACACAGATCAGTCACCGGACAGAGTGTTCACCAGATTTCTTCTTTACAACAAAAAATACCAATTTGATACACCATATTTCACTGAACAGGACTCTCTTGCTTCTCAAGCCTAAGCGAGTGTGTAAAGCTCCTTTTGTGGACTTTATGAGCTAACAGCCACCTAATGAGTTCTAAATGGAGTTTAATACCAAAATACAAACTGTATGATGGGTGTGAGACGCTGATTTGAGCTGTTGTGATTTGGGGCCCCTATGTGGCCCTGAAAGAAACTAGCTTGGGAAAGGCGGGCAGAAGGTTGAGATTGAAGATTCTGATGGTGTGTCTCTAAGTCTTCTGGGTAAGTTTGAA
>NW_024043972.1:0-5488 GCF_014851395.1 Micropterus salmoides
TGAAACGTGCGGCGGGGGCTGCTTCGTTAAAGGTCACTTTCTGTTGCCAGCAGGTGGCGCTATGACTGTGGGTGAATGTCGGCATGTACATGTGTTCAGGCGGACTCTCATCCTACATGTACAGTTTGGTCCAGATGTGAGCATGTACACTGAAGTTACAACAACTTCCTCTTTCATTGCGAATCATCGACGCCACGGACACGCCCATTGACGAAAACGGCAAATAGCACAACTTTTCATCGTCAATGCCTTTAGAAGGCACAGCAGAAATTTGACGTTGATCCGACTAAATCCCTAGGAGGAGTTCGTTAAAGTACGAAGTGTGTAAATCATCCAAAAATGCCATAAAATTCAAAATGGCACTTCCTGTTGACTTTAGGCTATGGGTTCTTGAGGCTTTTTGTGCGTCTTGATAATACATGTCCCCAGAAATTTCGTACATGTAGGTTGAACGTGAACGAGGGGCTAATTTTTTCCAATTTCTAGGTGGCGTTCGAGTCATTTTGCAACGCCCATGTGCGAAACTTGTATAATCCGAAATTTTACACCGGTTCTGACATGTTTGCAAATTTTGGTGAGTTTTCGAGTAATGTTTAGGCCATGTCAGTTGGCCTACTTTGCAGAAAAAAAAAAAAAATATAATATATATAATCCGAGCAAATTCAATAGGGACCCACACGGTCGTGCTCGGGCCCTAATTAAAGCTGCAAGCAGCGTTGGGGGGCCCTCGCACTTGTAAGCGCGTCCGCGTGTGAGCGGCCGAGTTGCATATTCTGGAGCTCTGCCGGTGCGGCTGTGAATTTCCTACGCGGTTATGACGCCGCATGAAGGTGTTATATGTCACTTCCTGTGTCCCCTATGTGGAGCTACATAGCACTTGCCGCTATGATATAAATCGGTATTGGTGTAGATGTCTGCGGGTCGGAGAGTTATCAAGCACGTAAAGTTTGGTTCAGATGTGAGCATGTACACTGAACAATAATGTACCCAAACAATAAAATAATTCCTTTTATATTTCCCTGCCTTGTGTTTAGTGTACATACAGAGGAAGAATGTGAAAAGCACACATTTCATCGTTACTGTGTGCTGTACCGCGTTCTGTGTCCATGCATGCAGCAAACTGAAAGCACTGTCTGTCGGAGCGTCTACGTGAAAAGAGAAGGAAGACATGGCTGGTAGTGTCTTCAGAGTTGTTAAACACCTCAGCGCACTGAAGGAAGCCATCGACTGTGTGAGGGGCAAGATCGTTGATGTCTGCAGGCAGAGTAGGCCTAGAGCTCTCCTGTCTGACTGGTCCACCAATAGCAGAGAAGATGACCCCTTGAGACACAGCCCCTCCTCATTTGCATAATGAGGAGAAATGCATACAAAATTTAAAAAGGACAGGCAGAAATAAATACCATGGGTGAAAATAAATAAGGTAGAAAAATACAAAGGAAGAATAAAACAGACAAAAATATTAAAACACACACTAATAAATATATTAAAAAATTAGTAATAAATAAAGTTGAATAAACAAATAAGGTAATTATAACAAAGGTGAATAAGTAAAGGCACTAATTAAAATATACATTTATGTCTCCTTGTATAATTAATTAATACCAACATTATTTATTTACTTTATTTTTTGTGTATTTAATTGGAAGCTTATTTATTTATTGAGCATTTATTTATTTCTGTATTTATTTCTGACTGTGTCAGGATCGGTCCTCCATAGCGGGGTGGGAGAGTTATCAAGCACGTAAAGTTTGGTTCAGATGTGAGCATGTACACTGAAGTTACAACAACTTCCTGTGTCATGGCGAAGACTTGATCTTTGACGCCACGCCACGGACACACCCATTGACGAAAACTCGCAAATAGCACAACTTTTCATCTTCAATGCCTTTAGAAGGCACAGCACAAATTTGAAGTCGGTCGGACTAAATCCCTAGGAGGTTCGTTAAAGTACGAAGTGTGTAAATCATCCAAAATTTGACGTAAAATTCAAAATGGCCGACTTCCTGTTGATTTTAGGCATCGCTCCAAGAGGCTTTTTTGTGCGTCTGGACAAGATACACGTACCACAGAAAATTCGTGCACGTAGGTGAAACGTGCGGCGGGGGCTGCTTCGTTAAAAGTCACTTTCCTGTTGCCAGCAGTGCGCTATGACTGTCTGTGAATGTCAGCATGTACATGTGTTCAGGGCGGACTCTCATCCTACATGTACAGTTTGGTCCGATGTGAGCATGTACACTGAAGTTACGACAACTTCCTGTCATGGCGAAGAGTTGATCTTGACGCCACGCCACGGACACGCCCATTGACGAAACTGCAAATAGCACAACTTTTCATCTTCAATGCCTTAGAAGGCACAGCAAATTTGAGTCGGTCGGACTAAATCCCTAGGAGGAGTTGTTAAAGTACGAAGTGTGTAAATCATCCAAAATTTGACGTAAAATTCAAATGGCCGACTTCCTGTTGGGTTTTAGGCTATGGCTCCAAGAGACTTTTTTGTGCGTCTGGACAAGTACACGTACCACAGAAAATTCGTGCACGTAGGTGAAACGTGCGGCGGGGGCTGCTTCGTTAAATGTCACTTCCTGTTGCCAGCAGTGGCGCTATGACTGTCTGTGAATGTCAGCATGTACATGTGTTCAGGGCGGGACTCCATCCTACATGTACAGTTTGGTCCAGATGTGAGCATGTACACTGAAGTTACGACAACTTCCTGTGTCATGGCGAAGAGTTGATCTTTGACGCCACGCCACGACACGCCCATTGACGAAAACTCGCAAATAGCACAACTTTTCATCTTCAATGCCTTTAGAAGGCACAGCAAAATTTGAGGTCGGTCGGACTAAATCCCTAGGAGGAGTTTGTTAAAGTACGAAGTGTGTAAATCATCCAAAATTTGACGTAAAATTCAAAATGGCCGACTTCCTGTTGATTTAGGCATCGCTCCAAGAGGCTTTTTGTGCGTCTGGACAAGATACACGTACCACAGAAAATTCGTGCACGTAGGTGAAACGTGCGGCGGGGGCTGCTTCGTTAAATGTCACTTCCTGTTGCCAGCAGGTGGCGCTATGACTGTGGGTGAATGTCGCATGTACTGTGTTCAGGGCGGGACTCTCATCCTACATGTACAGTTTGGTCAGATGTGAGCATGTACACTGAAGTTACGACAACTTCCGTGTCATGGCGAAGACTTATCTTTGACGCACGCACGGACACCCCATTGACGAAAACTTGCAAATAGCACAACTTTTCATCTTCAATGCCTTTAGAAGGCACAGCAGAAATTTGAGGTCGGTCGGACTAAATCCCTAGGAGGAGTTCGTTAAAGTACGAATGTGTAATCATCCAAAATTTGACGTAAAATTCAATGGCCGACTTCCTGTTGGGTTTAGCTATGGCTCCAAGAGACTTTTTTGTGCGTCTGGACAAGATACACGTACCACAGAAAATTCGTGCACGTAGGTGAACGTGCGGCGGGGGCTGCTTCGTTAAAAGTCACTTCCTGTTGCCAGCAGGTGGCGCTATGACTGTGGGTGAATGTCAGCATGTAACATGTGTTCAGGGCGGGACTCTCATCCTACATGTACAGTTTGGTCCAGATGTGAGCATGTACACTGAAGTACGACAACTTCCGTGTCATGGCGAAGAGTGATCTTTGACGCCACGCCACGGACACGCCCATTGACGAAAACTCGCAAATAGCACAACTTTTCATCTTCAATGCCTTTAGAAGGCACAGCACAAATTTGAGTCGGTCGGACTAATCCCTAGGAGGAGTTCGTTAAAGTACGAAGTGTGTAAATCATCCAAAATTTGACGTAAAATTCAAAATGGCCGACTTCCTGTTGATTTTAGGGCATCGCTCCAAGAGGCTTTTTTGTGCGTCTGGACAAGATACACGTACCACAGAAAATTCGTGCACGTAGGTGAAACGTGCGGCGGGGGCTGCTTCGTTAAAAGTCACTTCCTGTTGCCAGCAGGTGGCGCTATGACTGTGGGTGAATGTCAGCATGTACATGTGTTCAGGGCGGGACCTCATCCTACATGTACAGTTTGGTCAGATGTGAGCATGTACACTGAAGTTACGACAACTTCCGTGTCATGGCGAAGACTTGATCTTTGACGCCACGCCACGGACACGCCCATTGACGAAAACTTGCAAATAGCACAACTTTTCATCTTCAATGCCTTTAGAAGGCACAGCAGAAATTTGAGGTCGGTCGGACTAAATCCCTAGGAGGAGTTCGTTAAAGTACGAAGTGTGTAAATCATCCAAAATTTGACGTAAAATTCAAAATGGCCGACTTCCTGTTGGGTTTAGGCTATGGCTCCAAGAGACTTTTTGTGCGTCTGGACAAGATACACGTACCACAGAAAATTCGTGCACGTAGGTGAAACGTGCGGCGGGGGCTGCTTCGTTAAAAGTCACTTCCTGTTGCCAGCAGGTGGCGCTATGACTGTGGGAATGTCAGCATGTACATGTGTTCAGGGCGGGACTCTCATCCTACATGTACAGTTTGGTCCAGATGTGAGCATGTACACTGAAGTTACGACAACTTCCGTGTCATGGCGAAGAGTTGATCTTTGACGCCACGCCACGGACACGCCCATTGACGAAAACTTGCAAATAGCACAACTTTTCATCTTCAATGCCTTTAGAAGGCACAGCAGAAATTTGAGGTCGGTCGGACTAAATCCCTAGGAGGAGTTCGTTAAAGTACGAAGTGTGTAAATCATCCAAAATTTGACGTAAAATTCAAATGGCCGACTTCCTGTTGGGTTTAGGCTATGGCTCCAAGAGACTTTTTTGTGCGCTGGACAAGACACGTACCACAGAAAATTCGTGCACGTAGGTGAAACGTGCGGCGGGGGCTGCTTCGTTAAAGTCACTTCTGTTGCCAGCAGGTGGCGCTATGACTGTGGGTGAATGTCGGCATGTACATGTGTTCAGGGCGGGACTCTCATCCTACATGTACAGTTTGGTCCGATGTGAGCATGTACACTGAAGTTACAACAACTTCCTGTTTCATGCGAATCATCGACGCCACGGACACGCCCATTGACGAAAACGCGCAAATAGCACAACTTTCATCGTCAATGCCTTTAGAAGGCACAGCAGAAATTTGACGTCGATCCGACTAAATCCCTAGGAGGTTCGTTAAAGTACGAAGTGTGTAATCATCCAAAAATGGCCAAAACTTCAAAATGGCCGACTTCCTGTTGACTTTAGGCTATGGGTTCTTGAGGCTTTTTTGTGCGTCTTGATACGATACAGTCCCCAGAAAATTTCGTACATGTAGGTTGAACGTGAACGAGGGGCTAATCATTTCCAATTTTCTAGGTGGCGCTAGCGAGTCATTTTGCCAACGCCCATGTGCGAAACTTGTAGAATACGAAATTTTTCACCGGTTCTGACATGTTTGCAAATTTTGGTGAGTTTTCGAGTATGTTTAGGCCATGTCATTTGGCCTACTTTGCAGAAAAAAAAAAT
>NW_024043973.1:0-14164 GCF_014851395.1 Micropterus salmoides
CGGCGTCCTAATCCTTATTTTTTCCTTTTTCCTTAACCTTATATTTTCTTCCTTATATTAATTTGTATTCAAGCCGAATGACCCTGGCCAGGGTTGCACTCTCTCTCTTTTTCCCTTACTCCAATTTACCTATTCCTTAAAGCCTAGTTTCACGCGACAGTAATTTCCATCCCACATGACTTACGGTTATAAGAATCTGAGGGCCCATATTCTTAATCTTTGCAAAGTTATGAAACCTCACTTCCCGTTACTCCTAGGCTGTTCCTTTTTCTTCCTTTTATATCTATCTATCTGTTTTCATTACATTCACACACACACCTTTTTGCGTTATCCACAATGCACACTAAATTTAGAACGGAGTCTTCTCACACATCCACCCGCCAGCATTCACTCGGGATCGAACCGGTGTACCCTTCAACGCACACACAGACACACGAACTGACCAGCGCCCACAGTTTATGAGAAAACTCACCCTATACGCTAGCTTCTGGAGCGGGAGTCAGCTCGACGGAGCCTGTGATGGAACGATGAATTCTGGCACAACACGGTCCCTTCGTGGTCGCCAATTTCTGTGGTGTCTGAACGATAATGCTGCGATGATGTGTTGAGAAGAAATCCGCTTGACACTGTTCTTGATTATAAAAGTTTATTACATCAAGGAGTTCAGCATCAATTACAAGCTCTGCAGCAGCTTGGAGAGTGACCCAGCCCGATGGCCACTCTGTCTCTCTGTACATCGAACACAGCTTATATAGGACATGTTTAGGTCTCTGCTAAAAACCATATAAGGGCACAGTCCCTTCATACACACTAACCTCTACTCCCCCTACCACTGGGTCAGAGGTCAAATTTCATAGAAGGGTTCACTCTTTGCACACCCATCAATCATTACTTCCCCTTAAGGGTTCACTGTGCCTCTCTCCAGCTCTGAGTCAGGGGTCAAGTTCTATAGGAGGGTTCACTGTCCCCATAAGGGTTCACTGTCCCCAGCTACAGAGCATTATGTTAAACTGTAATGGTCAAATGCACATATGTTATACACCACAAATGCAAAATCAATCAAAAAAACAGAGTCAAAGACTCCCAGATGCACCGCGATGCAAACGTGGAAGACCCCGACCCAAATGCCAGTTGACAACGTAATGCCGACGGAACGCAAGAAGCGTAACCCGCGGAAGAGCAGCGCCCGGACTGACTGCAGCGCGCACACAACATAGACCAGTGCCCCCCCCCCACCTCGCACCCCACCGCCGCGCATGAACAACCAAAACGCCCAAATGCCACGCAATCATCAACACCAATGCACAAGTTACGAGCCCAATGCGCACACTGCGCAAGCGGAATAACACAACAGCGAAAGCCAGCGGAGAGAAACACCAGCAGCAAGTCCCAGCCCGGCAGCAAACGCACCGCACAGGTCACCGTGCACCCGCCAATAAAAGTCTGCCGTCCCCCCAACCGCCGGAAAAAACTAAGGCTGCCGGCGCCAGCCAACATCCCCCATGCCCAGCACGCCCCCCGGCCACCGTGCAACACCAGCCAAACCAGCAATGACGCAAAATCAACCAGCTCAGCTGCATGCCACCAACAACCCACCCACCCGTCAAGGGGTCGAGAACTCCAGGCACAAATCCAGAACAAACCGGAGCACAGCCCTGCCATGTATGGAAATACTTGATGAATGCACCTCAGTGCACCTGAGGTGCACCTAAAATAATAATAATAATAATAATACTTTTTTAAACTTTTTTTTAATATTCCTTGATTAAATATACCAAAAGTCATTCATTACAGAATATTATCAACAGTGAGGACACAAAAAGGGGTCCACATCATCTCAAGCAGACTTATCTTCTAAAACCATTGTCAAGGTTATGTAGCTACTGTATCAGCTTAAATGCATGAGCAAGCACACAGGAACTGCTACTTCTACTACTGCACACACACACACATACACACACACACACACACACACACAAAACACAGTATCCTGCATTCATTGATCCACCACATTAACGTTATTTAAGTTAACCAATAATAGATGCAATTCAATATACCAACAATGCTGTTACAGTTCCGTTAATGATAACGTATGCTGCTTTCACTCACCGGGTTACATTACGATAGCATCAGCCTCATCTGGCTCGATTCCTGTAGTTTCTGTCACTCTAACATTCATGGCAACAGTGGCAACAGATTCAGCTGCAGGCTTACGCAAAACACCGAAAGAGTGTACTTTGAGTTTGCTCGCGTTTCACATCTCCTTAACACACACATCAGTTAATTTCAAACTTGCACAGAGTGACCGCCGCAGCTGTGTTGTTGTTTGGTAGGTGACGTCAGATCCCGTTCACAGGCCACGGAAGCCCCAAACATCAGTTCACTGCTTCGCAACACAGACCTTGAATTTATGAATGAACGGGTGAAAGTTCTATCACAAAACGATGTTGTAACGTATGTAGTGGACCTAAATTTATTAGTTATGCATTTTAATAAATTTATGAGAATTGATACCCAATTATGAATTATTATTCATAAAATCAGAATTTCCTCGTAAAGGGCACCACCGGAGTTGTTATAATCCTAGAGTCTCCGGACCTCTAGGTAGTTTTGAATAATTATACAATTATTACTAGTGATCAGTTAGTTAATAATCGCTCAATTATCTTAAATCAGTCAGTCAGTCTCATATCTAAAGGGTCAATTCTCTTGGCAGGAACTATAAATAGGCAACACACACAGCTCTTGATTATATTACAGTGAATTTATTCTCTAACTAAGGTGATAAAAAGATGGTTGGATACAGGGAACATAAACATTTGCTGAACAATGAGCCTGGAGGTTCGATTGTGGGAAGCATTTGACTCATACGGCATAGAAGAGCTAATGAAAGTAAACTAATGCTATAGTTTAGGAGTTAAAATGGACATCTGATCACAGGACGTGTGTTAAGTCTTACTGCTTGTCGACAGCCTGCTTTTGGCCTGTTGCACGGGTCCCACGCTAGCTGCCGATCCTGGCTTCTTGCTAGGGATTCTTCGGGGTTCTCCGTGTCTGATTGAAAACGCCTCCTCCGTCTGGCAATTCGGCTGTTTGCTGGTTTCCTTCGTTGTAGCTGGCGAGACCACGTGGCTTGGTCTGACCTCGGTGAAGTTGGCTCGACGAAAAGGCTTAAAATGGAACTTGGTCGTTCCTGAATTAGTCCAGTGTAACTTAACGGACTCATAACTTTAACAAACAAAAGAAATAAAGAAAATAAAACAAACTGAAGGCAGATCGATGTCTCGGCACTTCAGGTGTGTAGCTTCAGGCGAACAAAGGCCTGTTTGTTTCGCTGGCCGAGTCTGGGCGTGTGCCTGGCGAGGCACGCCACGCGCGTGCCGAAGCATCCAGAGGGCAGAGTGGAAGAGCGAGAGAGGGAAGAGTGAAGAGTCTAAGAGCTAGTCGCGTGTCGCTCTTTTGTTGCCTGGGGCGTGGTTCCCCAGGGGGCGTCTCAGGTTTCCCCAGGACTGCCTTTCTAAACTTAATGTCTAAAGAAAAGAAATCTATTTGCACGTATTATAATCAAATATTTTCCACAATCGAACCTCAATGGTTGAACGGTTGTACTGTTCTAGGCATTTGGTAACAGGAAACAATTGGTCAGGATTTTTATACATTTAACCGCATTTCCGACGAGGGCATGTAATACTTATTTCGTCCACTTGGGGGAGCTCAGGTTACATGAGGAAAGCTTGGATTAAATCAAAGATCGTCTCTCCTTAGGAACCGGGGAATATTGTTGATTCATCCTTAAATTCAAGCTGGCGATTAAGAGTATAGTAAAACATTTCTTTGTCATCATTTAAAAAGGGATTTTGTAAGAAAGTATTATGAACAAGCATTGATTACATCAGATGAAGGAGTGTCTTGCTGAAAATAAAAACACTGCACAAGTAACTTCTTTTCAGCACTAATATCAACAACAGATAGCAACAACAGTTAACATAACTACTCAAATAGAGGCAAACATATTCAGGTAACTAAAGATTTAATTAAATTTAATTAGATGCTTTGAGTCTTTTGGAGAATGCAGTCCTTTGTCATCCAAAGTTCAGTGTCTGGAACATGTCACACTTAGGTGAGACAAGGAGTATCCTTTTGATGTGGTAATAAAACAAAGAATAAGGTCAGTTTCCACGGAAACGTGTGTGGTGGGGTAAGTTTTGATAGGCTGTTCAGGGAGATGCCAATGGCTGGCTCGTGTCCCTTTGTCAGTTTAACAGTCAGGCCCCGCGTTATCAGCTTCGGAATCAAAATGGTGCCAGTTTTATGGTCGGGCTAGCACTTAGAGAAAGCAACTTTGACCCCTCCCCATCTTCTCTGGGGAGGAGAAAGGAATTTAGGGTAGCTCCACATTTATTCCATGAAAAATGCACAAATCCACACTGTTGTTCACTACAGTCCCCCCTTCGGCCAAAATGTTCCCTCCGATAGGTAACGTTTTGGACGCAATGAGAAACAACATGTGTGGTTTGTCAGGTGCAGGTCGACTTTGTCAGGAGCTCATGATGTGTTGGTCAGCTGCTGGTCAGGTACTGATGATGCTGGTGAGGTGGAAGGAGTCAAGCAGAGCAGGTGGCAAAACACAACATCTGTGATCAGGTTGATGTCCTTCTAAGGCTACCAATTCCGCTAGTCACTTAGGGTAACCCCAATTAGCTAGTCTGAAAGTAGCAGGTGCCTGCTGTGTTACTTAATCACCTGAAACAAAGTAAAGCGGAAAATTAATTTGGGAAGCAAAACAAATATCTTAACAAAATGACAAGTCGTGTGTGAGCATGACCAACATTATTTTTCTCAGAAATTCTTCGATATTCAGAACCATAACCTGCAGTGAGCTTGAAGGTTGTTTAGCTGGTTTAGGCTAACAGTCTAGTCTGAGGGTCTTAGCCCTTTCAAAAACAAATTTTATAAAAGAAGCGGCTTTTAGTCCTGAGTGGTTTCTATTTCTGCAGTTGCTACAAGATGTCTGCTCTGGAGCTGGTATTCTTAATTGGTTAAAGGAGCAATAAATTTAGACAGTAACCCCCACTTGTGACTAAGTGGTCAGGTTGAGAGCGGCTCCACCTGGTGGGTGGAAATTTTTGGAAATTCTATTAAATTGGTTAAAGACCTCCACTGGTAATTTAGTGGGAGGTTTGAATTGCAACAGGGAGACACAGAATAGTGGCTAGAGCTGTGGGTGACGGACCGAAGTAAAAGATACCTGGCTTCCAAGTTCTGTTTTACAAGGCACGCACGTGAACTCTAATGACCTTTTAACCACTAGCAGCTATCGTCCCTAATTGAGGATTTCTGTTAATTATTAATTTATTAGGACGTTATCGTTCCCGACAAGTCCCATGGGATTTTTGTGAAGCTTAGTTCGGTCCAGAACAGGTGAATGTTTGTCTGTGACCACAGAAGGATCGGTCCAGTGGGGAGAGAACTTGTGTGCAAGTCTTCCTGTTCTCTGGCCGTCCTGTTTCCTTAGTGGAGCAGAGATGTGATGACAAACTCTGTCCCCCCTTCGGAGCTTGTTGTGAGACGCATTTTGGTCGTTATAGACTTTGCATCTTTGTGTGCTGTCTAAATTATTTTGGCCTGTGAGGAAGTTTTTATTTCCTCTGGCTGGTTCAGTTTGGGGTTCCCTCCTGTCAAATTGTGTCTTTGACAAGGGAAAAGAAATGCCTCTCCGTTGTAAGGAGGCTCTGTGTGATGGTTTTGCTGGTTGAGACTGGCAGCAAACCTTACAGGTTTTGATGTAGTCTGCTACATCTTTTTGCATGTTCGGCCAATATGCTACTTGTTTTAGTGCATTGTGTGTTGCACTGAACCCTTTGGCTTTTGTAAGGTGAGTCATGGGCGTGCATGAGCATCACCCCCCTGTGGCTCTGAGGCACCACGAACGCAGGTGAAGTGCGGGCGTCTGAGACATACGAGAGAATGCCCGTGACGACACGCAAAGAAGAGCGCACCAGGTAAAGGTGTTTCAAGCCAGGGATGGAATCAAGCTCAGTGTTGGAGACAGGCTCTGCGTCAGAAAGGCAGAGGAGCATTTTGCTAATGGCGGGATCAAGAGTTTGAAGCCGAATTAGGTCAGAGTCACCAAGAGAGTCAGGGCTTGAATTTGTGGCGCAGGGGCGGCTGTCACAGACAAGCCTGCTGCCTGGGCTCTGGTGGCATCGCAAGTCATAAGGGCGGGATGGGTGGGGAGCAAATCCGCTTGGGAGTGCTGGGGTGTGTCTTTAACAGCACCCTGTTTGCCTAGTGCTGTAAACTTGGTGTCAAGTTCAGCTGTAGGATGAATATATGTGGTGTCTGACCCCCCTCTCATGCCTTTATGTAAAGTCATGGAGGATGGCTCTGGTGAAGTGTTGACAGGAAGGCGGTGACAGTTTGTGCACCCATCTGTCTGTCATTGGTCATGTTGCCTGTGGGAACAGAGTCGCTGGTAAGCAGCAAAGAGGAAAGGCTGACAGTAGCCTTTGAAGGCTCAGTGTGAATCACTTCGTTAGAGAGGTCAGGAGGCAAGGAAGAAGGCATGTGCCCCATCTCTGGAGTCTGAGCTCACAGTCATGAGTGTCGGTGCTGATCGGCCAATCCAGTGGAGTGGTTTTGGGGATCAGTGCGTCATTTGAGTGGTAACTAAAGCACAGAGGCGGGTTTCTCGTTCTGTGATGTATTCAGACAGTGAGATAGGCAGGGTCGTTTCACCTGTGCCCAGATCGTCAAGTTCTGAAAGTCAAGCAGTGGCTCAAAGCGGTTAAGGAAGTCTTTGCCAATGAGTAGAGGAATGGCGTCAAATGGTGAGACATACACCGGGTGGATGAGGTCCATGGGACCGATAGACATGTGGACTAATGTCATGGCTGTCAGATTGAGGTTTTCAGGGCCGAGTGGCTGGACCTCAATGTCACAAGTCTGTAGTTCAGGTCTGTGTGGGAGCGGGTCATAGCCTGTAGCTGCCTGAAGAGGGCTGATGACATTATAGTGATGTCTGCAGCAGAATCAAGAAGTGCTTCCTGCACCAGAGTGTTTTCAAGTGTTACAGGCAGGTAGAATTTCCGTGAAACTCCCCTTTCAGTAAGGTGACACAAGAAGTGTTGGGAGGGCGGACTGCCCTGAGTGGCTTTGGACTCTGTGAGAGGATTCTCTCTTGAGTCGGACTGTACCACCAGGAGTGTCCTGGAGGGAGCGGTTCTCTCAGTCCATCTGTGTGAGCGTGTCAGTCGTTTTGACAAAGTGTCAGGAAAAGGGGACTTTGGCTTTGCAGCAGCTGCGGCCAAGTGCTCTGCCTTCTTGTCTTCCTGTTTGGACAGGGTTTGGAGCAGGCGCTTAAGCGCTGTAATTTCCTCCTTACTAAAAGTGGGTGTGTCAGACTCACTTTCAGTGTTATCGCTATTTGTGTCTCTATAGTGGGATCTCTGGAGTGTAGCTCTCTGAGATCGCCTGTCCCAATTGTTTTGGGATTTGTGCTGCTTGTGTCCCCCCTTCCGTGAAAAGAGGTGGGTTTCACAGCGGTTGGGCGTGTACCTGGGCCGATGGGTTTCAGGCCTCAGATTTTGGCTCTTCTCAGACCAAGATGGCTCTGAGTTACGTCGACCATGCTCATTTTGCTGAGGCAGGCTGCACCTCTGCTTCTGGCTTGGTCTATAATTCTGGGAGGTGATGCAGGTTGACGCAGGTGTTTCAAGACCAGGAGCTCGTTTTGGCTCCACCTGTAGGGAATTGATGCTGAGAGTGAGGACACCATGGGGCTCAGGATGCCTCGTCATGGTGAGTCTCTGCTTTTCAAATCCTTTTGTAGCTAACTCGCGTAGCTGTCGACTGGTTTGGGTGCGTGGGCAGGCTGCCACACCCAGATGATGACTGGTAGTGGGGTGGAGGTTTGGATAAAAAGATATTTGAAGTTTAACTCTTCCTCCATATCGGCTCATTTTTGGTACCAAAGTACGCTTGTCTGAGTCGGTTGTAGTACTGCTGAGGAGGTTCTGGCCTCCCTTGCTTAACAGCAAGTGCAGCTGTTAGACCTGATTGTGCTGTCAAGTCAGAATATTCCTCCACCAGTGCCTGGCAGAGCGAGTCATAATCTTGTCTGACATACCTGGGCTGGCGTTCAATAAAGCTGCTGACCTCTCGACTAGATGTCACCTTGATCAGGTAAATCTTGTCGTCAGTGGTGGCAGCAGGGAATTTCCGCAAGTAGTATTCAATATCTTTTAGATAGATACTGGTCTCATTTGAGCCTGTAGACTCAGGCTCGAAGCGTGTTATGTGGCGAGCGATTTTGTCTAAGTCCCTGTCAGAGGGGCTTAAGTCATGGTCAGCAGTGGGCGGCGGATGCAGCCGAGGGGAGTAAGCCGTCTTCACCTGAGTAGGTGGAGGGCTATTTCTCTGGCGCTCTGTCATATGATCCTGTGGGATCAGTTGTGGGAGTGGTCGTGGAGACCATCCTCCTGAGGCTGGCAAAGGGGAGCGAGCCTTGTCTCTCTCTGGTGGGAGTGTTTTGTAGGAGGGAGTGTTTGGCTGTCTCACATGAGAGCTGGAACTCTCTTCTGGTATCAGCCAACTCCTCCTTGTTTTCCTGCTGTAGCGGGGATTGGGTTACTCTGTCCCTGTCCTCTAGCTGTCTTCGCATTTCTTGCATGCGTTTTTGGTCAGCTTCTCTAAGTTTGCTATAAACCTTGACTCGTAATTTTAGCTCTTTAATTTCCCCCACTGCTTGTCTAAGGAGGGTTTCTGATTGGTCAAGGGATTCAGTTGTGTCTTTAACTTTACTTTTGGTCCACTCTAACTCCTGTTCTTGCTGAAAGAGTGAGTGTTCAAGCTGATTGGTCTTTTCCTGCAGCTCAATTTTCTCCTCATCGACTCCACCCTCTTGTGGGAGGTGGCAAGGAGCCTGTAGGTCAGTGATGCGTTCTTCCGCTTCACTTAGTGACTGCCTGGTGTTTTCCAGCTGCTGTTCAAGCTGGTGCGTGTGCTTAGACTGGGCAGACATTACAATAGCTAGTTTTCCTAGCATCTGGGACAAGGCTTTGTCCTTTGAGGAAGTGGCTAGAGCAGTTGTTAGCAGCTCTGCAAAAATTGTTTCAAGGTTCACCGCATCGGTGCCTTGTATTTGGCTTGAGTAGCCAGGTACCATGGTCTCGGTCATGTGGGCCAAGATGGAGTCAAAGTGTTCCAGTGGGTCGCCCCCACTGGCTGCCACTAAGCGTGGGTCTGCCATGTTCACAGGCAGGTACTCAAGTGGTTTGGTTAAAGGACTTTGGTGTGAGTCCAAATCAGACAACAAACAAGTGTGTCAACTCAGAGGATATACCTAAAAATACAAAAATAAATGGGTGTTGCTTCTATAGCTTCCTGGAGCTGTTGATGTTCCTTTAAGTTAATTTGGAAGGCTGGAATCTGAAGAAAAGAAGGATCAAAATCAAATCTATGGACTCAGTTATACAATTTGCTTTAACAAAATCAGAAGTGGACTACAGGTGTTAGCTGGTACAGCAGACCTGAGCCAGTCAGTTAAACAGAGTTTCAGCTAGTGTGTTTACTAGTTGAGAAAAAGGGAATGTCAGGTTGGAGAAAGCTGACTTTCAAGTCAGACTTAAATGACCAAACTGAAAATTCAAATTTAGGGTGAAGGCAAAAATAGGAAAAAGAGATTAAATCACACTTGGGATTAAAGTTAAATGCTATAGATCAAATCAAAGTTCATGTTACAACTAGCTTGACAATCAAAGCTCAAAGTCCTTAATGATCAAAGTCAAAGTTGGAAGAAATTGTTTGAGAAAAATTAAAGAATCAGAGTTCAAAATCGGGAAAATTAAAATTTGAGATTAAAATTAAATTTCTAAAATCAAAGTTCAAAGGCAATGAGAATAAACTCAAAGTTCAAAGTTACATTAACAAAAATCCCAGGCTGATTAAAGTGGATTAAATAAAAAAAAAAAATCAAAGCTGATTAAACTGAAGTTTAATTACCCTTTGGTATTATCAAGTTATCAAAATTCCAATTGCTATAAAAGTCGGAGTCCAAGTTACATTTATAATGAACAAGGATTAAAGAAAGCCTAGTTGGAAAGCTATCAATTCAACTTATCAAGCTTAATGTAGTTTCAGAATTCCAGTCCAAACAACAAAAGGTTAACAAAAATTCAAATCAAGATGTTATTCTGTATTTATCTTATTTCCTGCAAGGATCAAAAAAAATAGCACTACAGAAAAGGCTTCAAAATGACAAAGTCAAAATCAGGGATATTGCAGCAGTAATGAGAATAAAGCTTTTTATTCAAATACAGCTGGATCAAAATTAGAAAAGCGAATCTTTGAATAAAAGATTGCATCAAAATTAATAGAACTACTCAGTGTAATCCTAGGTTAGGGTAAGAAATTGGCTCAGTACCTTGTTACAAGCAAACACCCAATAGATCTTTAAAAGTTATTCAAGGAAAAAGGAGAGCCTGTGCTCTATCCTACACTTAAGGAGTAACACTCCTTATTAATTTAATCTGAGAGTCGACACAATGGTTTATGTGTCTCAAGTTAACAAGATCTATCACCAAAGTCTGGTTTAATTCACTCGATTCAAACGCTCATCTCTGTCACTGATGACGCTGAAGTCGATTTAATGCAGAGCATGCAATTTATTCCGCCAGCCAGTAGGGGAGCTGTGGCTCCGCCTCGGGCGCGGCCTATTTCTCAATGTAGAAGAAGAAGCGGCTTCCTCTCTGGTCCTCGGACCCAACAGCTGTTAGCTTCAGGCTAACGCAGTTAGCAAACCGTCGTTGCAGCAACGGCAGTAAATCAGAACACTGACGGACACAGTCCCGCTCAAAATGGGGGAAGGACTCGCTCCTTTGTTTCAATGACTCAGCTTGCTTTCAAGCTTCGATTTAGCGTTAACTTAGCTCGGTAGGTACAACGCTACAGGCTAAACTCGGCGTCTTCACGCCTGTGACTCCACTGCCGGGCAGCTGTATTTGTTGAAGTAGCTAATTTCAACAGGATACCGGAGTTTTGCATATAACATAACAATCCACGGCTCAGCGCGTCAGACTGTTATTTATAGCCGCAAACAAATCACATTGGCACAGCGCAACTGTAATCTGTCTGCCTCTTATTAGGCCTTAAAATTGTCAATATCGGTTAAGTTTCTCTCAACCAAAAGGGCATTTCATCCACTCGTCAGCGGAGATTGTATGTAGCTTTAGCTCAGATTTCTCATATGGCAACGTTACAGGAATGCATTCAGTTTAACATTAGCTCGGTCCTCATAGCTCAGCTCACTACAGCTCTGTACTGAACAACAAAGAATGATGGCGCGGCGGCCAAACAAGTTGCACAAAGCATTTCATTTCACAACAAAGAACATGGTCAAAACTCACACACACTTTCATCACTAACGTTAAGTTAAGAGGGAAGACAGGAGAGTTTCCCTATGGAGCGACTTACTGGGCGATAATTATTTCAGTGGCAAAATTTTGGAGGGAAATTTTTTTCTGGGACTCTTAATAACTTCTCTGCATCAGGGCTGTGTGTATAGTCTATTATAGTATGTCACAAGGCCTCACATGGCAGGCACCATTATGTAGTGGACCTAAATTTATTAGTTATGCATTTTAATAAATTTATGAGAATTGATACCCAATTATGAATTATTATTCATAAAATCAGAATTTCCTCGTAAAGGGCACCACCGGAGTTGTTATAATCCTAGAGTCTCCGGACCTCTAGGTAGTTTTGAATAATTATACAATTATTACTAGTGATCAGTTAGTTAATAATCGCTCAATTATCTTAAATCAGTCAGTCAGTCTCATATCTAAAGGGTCAATTCTCTTGGCAGGAACTATAAATAGGCAACACACACAGCTCTTGATTATATTACAGTGAATTTATTCTCTAACTAAGGTGATAAAAAGATGGTTGGATACAGGGAACATAAACATTTGCTGAACAATGAGCCTGGAGGTTCGATTGTGGGAAGCATTTGACTCATACGGCATAGAAGAGCTAATGAAAGTAAACTAATGCTATAGTTTAGGAGTTAAAATGGACATCTGATCACAGGACGTGTGTTAAGTCTTACTGCTTGTCGACAGTCTGCTTTTGGCCTGTTGCACGGGTCCCACGCTAGCTGCCGATCCCGGCTTCTTGCTAGGGATTCTTCGGGGTTCTCCGTGTCTGATTGAAAACGCCTCCTCCGTCTGGCAATTCGGCTGTTTGCTGGTTTCCTTCGTTGTAGCTGGCGAGACCACGTGGCTTGGTCTGACCTCGGTGAAGTTGGCTTGACGAAAAGGCTTAAAATGGAACTTGGTCGTTCCTGAATTAGTCCAGTGTAACTTAACGGACTCATAACTTTAACAAACAAAAGAAATAAAGAAAATAAAACAAACTGAAGGCAGATCGATGTCTCGGCACTTCAGGTGTGTAGCTTCAGGCGAACAAAGGCTTGTTTGTTTCGCTGGCCGAGTCTGGGCGTGTGGCCTGGCGAGGCACGCCACGCGCGTGCCGAAGCATCCAGAGGGCAGAGTGGAAGAGCGAGAGAGGGAAGAGTGAAGAATCTAAGAGTCTAGTCGCGTGTCGCTCTTTTGTTGCCTGGGGCGTGGTTCCCCAGGGGGCGTCTCAGGTTTCCCCAGGAACTGCCTTTCTAAACTTAATGTCTAAAGAAAAGAAATCTATTTGCACGTATTATAATCAAATATTTTCCACAATCGAACCTCAATGGTTGAACGGTTGTACTGTTCTAGGCATTTGGTAACAGGAAACAATTGGTCAGGATTTTTATACATTTAACCGCATTTCCGACGAGGGCATGTAATACTTATTTCGTCCACTTGGGGGAGCTCAGGTTACATGAGGAAAGCTTGGATTAAATCAAAGATCGTCTCTCCTTAGGAACCGGGGAATATTGTTGATTCATCCTTAAATTCAAGCTGGCGATTAAGAGTATAGTAAAACATTTCTTTGTCATCATTTAAAAAGGGATTTTGTAAGAAAGTATTATGAACAAGCATTGATTACATCAGATGAAGGAGTGTCTTGCTGAAAATAAAAACACTGCACAAGTAACTTCTTTTCAGCACTAATATCAACAACAGATAGCAACAACAGTTAACATAACTACTCAAATAGAGGCAAACATATTCAGGTAACTAAAGATTTAATTAAATTTAATTAGATGCTTTGAGTCTTTTGGAGAATGCAGTCCTTTGTCATCCAAAGTTCAGTGTCTGGAACATGTCACACTTAGGTGAGACAAGGAGTATCCTTTTGATGTGGTAATAAAACAAAGAATAAGGTCAGTTTCCACGGAAACGTGTGTGGTGGGGTAAGTTTTGATAGGCTGTTCAGGGAGATGCCAATGGCTGGCTCGTGTCCCTTTGTCAGTTTAACAGTCAGGCCCCGCGTTATCAGCTTCGGAATCAAAATGGTGCCAGTTTTATGGTCGGGCTAGCACTTAGAGAAAGCAACTTTGACCCCCCTTCCATCTTCTCTGGGGAGGAGAAAGGAATTTAGGGTAGCTCCACATTTATTCCATGAAAAATGCACAAATCCACACTGTTGTTCACTACACGTATCATCACGCTATTTTAAGTGGGTATATGGAAATCTTTGACTGTTCCTAGTGGTTATACGGCGTATACCTACGTATCACGTAGACTACACCACTGATCTATGTTAAACTGACAGCAGGGGCCAAGACACTGGAGAGTGTAGATACAGTTTGCAGGTTTTATTTAAACTCACGGGTTACTGGAAACGTCCAAACAAAGGTGTAACCCACTCATCAGGGCTGGGTAACAGAAACAGAGATCCACAGAGACACCGATGACGACAATAAGATCAAAAGATCAGAATTTCAGCTTTTATTTCCTGGTATTCACATTTAGATGTGTTAAACAACTCAGGACATACCACCCTTTGTTTGAACCCACCCATTTTTCAAGTGAGCAAAACTATTGGAACATGTGACTGACAGATGTTTCTTGTTGCCCAGGTGTTGCCTTTTAGGTTGATTGTCCAAACGTTAAATAGCTCTGTATGACTAGTCTAAGTTTTCATCCTTGGTTCAAACATATAAAGACTGCATTTCCTGTTAAAGAGGATACACCAACATGAAGACCAGAGAGCTGGATGTGGG
>NW_024043974.1:0-13216 GCF_014851395.1 Micropterus salmoides
TGTGCTGTACCGCAGTTCTGTGTCCATGCATGCAGCAAACTGAAAGCACTGTCTGTCGGAGCGTCTACGTGAAAAGAGAAGAAGACGGCTGTATTGTCTTCAGAGTTGTTAAACACCTCAGCGCACTGAAGGAAGCCATCTGACTGTGTGAGGGCAAGATCGTTGATGTCTGCAGGCAGAGTAGGAGAGCTCTCCTGTCTGACTGGTCCACCAATAGCAGAGAAGAAGACCCTTGAGACACAGCCCTCCTCATTTGCATAATGAGGAGAAATGCATACAGAAATTTAAAAAGGACAGGCAGAAATAAATACCATGGGTGAAATAAATAAGGTAGAAAAATACAAAGGAAGAATAAAACAGACAAAATATTAAACACACACATAAATAAATATATAAAAAAATTAGTACTAAATAAAGTTGAAGATTATAAGGGAAATAATAAATAAGGTAATTATAACAAAGGTGAATAAGTAAAGGCACTAATTAAAATATATACATTTATGTCTCCTTGTATAATTTAATTAATACCAACATTTATTTATTTACTTTATTTTTTGTGTATTTAATTGGAAGCTTATTTATTTATTGAGCATTTATTATTTCTGTATTTATTTCTGACTGTGTCAGGATCGGTCCTCCATAGCGGGGTGGGAGAGTTATCAAGCACGTAAAGTTTGGTTCAGATGTTAGCATGTACACTGAAGTTACAACAACTTCCTGTGTCATGGCGAAGACTTGATCTTTGACGCCACGCCACGGACACACCATTGACGAAAACTCGCAAATAGCACAACTTTTCATCTTCAATGCCTTTAGAAGGCACAGCACAAATTTGAAGTCGGTCGGACTAAATCCCTAGGAGGAGTTCGTTAAAGTACGAAGTGTGTAAATCATCCAAAATTTGACGTAAAATTCAAAATGGCCGACTTCCGTTGATTTTAGGCATCGCTCCGAGAGGCTTTTTGTGCGTCTGGACAGATACACTACCACAGAAATTCGCACGTAGGTGAAACGTGCGGCGGGGGCTGCTTCGTTAAAGTCACTTCCTGTTGCCAGCAGGTGGGGCGCTATGACTGTGGGTGAATGTCGCATGTACATGTGTTCAGGGCGGGACTCTCATCCTACATGTACAGTTTGCAGATGTGAGCATGTACACTGAAGTTACGACAACTTCTGTCATGGCGAAGAGCTGATCTTTGACGCCACGCCACGGACACACCCATTGACGAAAACTGCAAATAGCACAACTTTTCATCTTCAATGCCTTTAGAAGGCACAGCAGAAATTTGAGGTCGGTCGGACTAAATCCCTAGGAGGAGTTCGTTAAAGTACGAAGTGTGTAAATCATCCAAAATTTGACGTAAAATTCAAAATGGCCGACTTCCTGTTGATTTAGGCTCGCTCCAAGAGGCTTTTTTGTGCGTCTGGACAAGATACACGTACCACAGAAAATTCGTGCACGTAGGTGAAACGTGCGGCGGGGGCTGCTTCGTTAAAAGTCACTTCCTGTTGCCAGCAGGTGGCGCTATGACTGTGGGTGAATGTCAGCATGTACATGTGTTCAGGGCGGGACTCTCATCCTACATGTACAGTTTGGTGCAGATGTGAGCATGTACACTGAAGTTACACAACTTCCGTGTCATGGCGAAGAGTTGATCTTGACGCCACGCCACGGACACGCCCATTGACGAAAACTTGCAAATAGCACAACTTTTCATCTTCAATGCCTTTAGAAGGCACAGCAGAAATTTGAGTCGGTCGGACTAAATCCCTAGGAGGAGTTCGTTAAAGTACGAAGTGTGTAAATCATCCAAATTTGACGTAAAATTCAAAATGGCCGACTTCCTGTTGGTTTAGGCTATGCCCAAGAGGCTTTTTTGCGTCTGGACAAGATACACGTACCACAGAAAATTCGTGCACGTAGGTGAAACGTGCGGCGGGGCTGCTTCGTTAAAGTCACTTCCTGTTGCCAGCAGGTGGCGCTATGACTGTGGTGAATGTCAGCATGTACATGTGTTCAGGGCGGGACTCTCATCCTACATGTACAGTTTGGTCCAGATGTGAGCATGTACACTGAAGTTACGAACAACTTCCGTGTCATGGCGAAGAGTTGATCTTTGACGCCACGCCACGGACCCATTGACGAAAACTCAATAGCACAACTTTTCATCTTCAATGCCTTTAGAAGGCACAGCAGAAATTTGAGTCGGTCGGACTAAATCCCTAGGAGGAGTTCGTTAAAGTACGAAGTGTGTAAATCATCCAAAATTTGACGTAAAATTCAAAATGGCCGACTTCCTGTTGATTTTAGGCTATGGCTCCAAGAGACTTTTTTGTGCGTCTGGACAAGATACACGTACCACAGAAAATTCGTGCACGTAGGTGAAACGTGCGGCGGGGGCTGCTTCGTTAAAAGTCACTTCCTGTTGCCAGCAGGTGGCGCTATGACTGTGGGTGAATGTCAGCATGTACATGTGTTCAGGGCGGGACTCTCATCCTACATGTACAGTTTGGTCCAGATGTGAGCATGTACACTGAAGTTACGACAACTTCCGTGTCATGGCGAAGAGTTGATCTTTGACGCCACGCCACGGACACGCCCATTGACGAAAACTGCAAATAGCACAACTTTTCATCTTCAATGCCTTTAGAAGGCACAGCAAAATTTGAGTCGGTCGGACTAAATCCCTAGGAGGAGTTCGTTAAAGTACGAAGTGTGTAAATCATCCAAAATTTGACGTAAAATTCAAAATGGCCGACTTCCTGTTGGTTTAGGGCATGGCTCCAAGAGACTTTTTTGCGTCTGGACAAGATACACGTACCACAGAAAATTCGTGCACGTAGGTGAAACGTGCGGCGGGGGCTGCTTCGTTAAAAGTCACTTCCTGTTGCCAGCAGGTGGCGCTATGACTGTGGGTGAATGTCAGCATGTACATGTGTTCAGGGCGGGACTCTCATCCTACATGTACAGTTTGGTCCAGATGTGAGCATGTACACTGAAGTTACGACAACTTCCGTGTCATGGCGAAGAGTGATCTTTGACGCCACGCCACGGACACGCCCATTGACGAAAACTTGCAAATAGCACAACTTTTCATCTTCAATGCCTTTAGAAGGCACAGCACAAATTTGAGGTCGGTCGGACTAAATCCCTAGGAGGAGTTCGTTAAAGTACGAAGTGTGTAAATCATCCAAAATTTGACGTAAAATTCAAAATGGCCGACTTCCTGTTGGGTTTAGGCTATGGCTCCAAGAGACTTTTTTGTGCGTCTGGACAAGATACACGTACCACAGAAAATTCGTGCACGTAGGTGAAACGTGCGGCGGGGGCTGCTTCGTTAAAAGTCACTTCCTGTTGCCAGCAGGTGGCGCTATGACTGTGGGTGAATGTCAGCATGTACATGTGTTCAGGGCGGGACTCTCATCCTACATGTACAGTTTGGTCCAGATGTGAGCATGTACACTGAAGTTACGACAACTTCCGTGTCATGGCGAAGAGTTGATCTTTGACGCCACGCCACGGACACGCCCATTGACGAAAACTTGCAAATAGCACAACTTTTCATCTTCAATGCCTTTAGAAGGCACAGCAAAATTTGAGGTCGGTCGGACTAAATCCCTAGGAGGAGTTCGTTAAAGTACGAAGTGTGTAAATCATCCAAAATTTGACGTAAAATTCAAAATGGCCGACTTCCTGTTGGGTTTAGGCTATGGCTCCAAGAGACTTTTTTGTGCGTCTGGACAAGATACACGTACCACAGAAAATTCGTGCACGTAGGTGAAACGTGCGGCGGGGGCTGCTTCGTTAAAGGTCACTTTCTGTTGCCAGCAGGTGGCGCTATGACTGTGGGTGAATGTCGGCATGTACATGTGTTCAGGGCGGGACTCTCATCCTACATGTACAGTTTGGTCCAGATGTGAGCATGTACACTGAAGTTACAACAACTTCCTGTTTCATGCGAATCATCGACGCCACGGACACGCCCATTGACGAAAACGCGCAAATAGCACAACTTTTCATCGTCAATGCCTTTAGAAGGCACAGCAGAAATTTGACGTCGATCCGACTAAATCCCTAGGAGGAGTTCGTTAAAGTACGAAGTGTGTAAATCATCCAAAAATGGCCATAAAATTCAAAATGGCCGACTTCCTGTTGACTTTAGGCTATGGGTTCTTGAGGCTTTTTGTGCGTCTTGATACGATACATGTCCCCAGAAAATTTCGTACATGTAGGTTGAACGTGAACGAGGGGCTAATTTTCCAATTTTCTAGGTGGCGCTAGCGAGTCATTTTGCACGCCCATGTGCGAAACTTGTAGAATACGAAATTTTTCACCGGTTCTGACATGTTTGCAAATTTTGGTGAGTTTTCGAGTATGTTTAGGCCATGTCATTTGGGCCTACTTTGCAGAAAAAAAAAAAAAAAAATAAAAAATAAATAAATATCCGAGCTTAATAGGGACGCACGGTCGTGCTCGGGCCCTAATAAAGCTGCAAGCCGTTGGGCGGGCCCGCACTTGTACGCGTCGCGCGTGAGCCGGCCGAGTTGCATATTCTGGAGCTCTGCCGGTGCGGCTGTGAATTTCCTACGCGGTTCCGACGCCGCATGAAGGTGCTATATGTCACTTCCTGTGTCCCCTATGTGGAGCTACATAGCACTTGCCGCTATGAATATAAATCGGTATTGACGTGTAGATGTCTGCGGGTGGGAGAGTTATCAAGCACGTAAAGTTTGTTTCAGATGTGAGCATGTACACTGAACAATAATGTACCCAAACAATAAAATAAATTCCTTTTATATTTCCCTGCCTTGTTGTTTATGTGTACATACAGAGGAAGAATGTGAGAACAGCACACATTTCATCGTTACTGTGTGTTAGAGCATGGGAACAGTGGATACTTTTAATACAGCCCACACCCCTAATACTGTGTAACTATAACAAGTAGAGAACAGAAGAAAAAGATGTTCTTTCTTTACAACTGTCTGCATAGCTTATTCATATTGTGTAATGAATGAAAATAAATAGGCCTACTAGGCTCCTCTCTACTTTGACATTTAAGATTAGCTGTTTGATCCACCTTCATACACATGTGACATTACTGTACAACTTGAGAAAGGTGAGTTGTTTTCTGCTCCCGCCTGCCTAAAAGAAAAGCGTTTTGGGATTAAATGGACTTTATTAGCTGCTGCAGTGCAGGATGAACTCAGAATAGACCCATTTCTCACCTTATTATTCTAAATCATGCAACGAAGAAGAAGAAATGCATAATAAATCCTGGGACAAAATCTGTCCACAAATACTGTACAGCATGTAGTCTGATGAACAAGACTTGTGTTATAGCTGACTTGGGCAGTGAAATGTTTTTTTTAATTCATGTGGTCATAGTTGTCCACAACTCAAATCAGAATATAGAAGAAATGTTTTATACCACCTCAAGAAGGCTTCCTATCAGAAAGGTAGGAAGGTATTTCAAATGTACAACTGCAGTACTTAAATCTAAGTAAAGTAATTTCCCTGACATTACTGTGTTACGCATGTAACAGGTTTTATACTTCCTGTGAGTATAATCCAATCAATCTTATTTTCATACTGTATATCCGTTGTGTAATTTGATAAATTGTGTTGTATGTGGTGCTCGCATCGGGTACTACTGAGACTTCATTGCCCTCTTCGAGAAGACTCTGACTGCAACATGCGTCTTTGTAAAGAGAGAAACGACAGAAAAAGTCTCTAACTCTGCCTGTCAGCTCGCTCTGCTCCGTTAAAACTGAATTTACCATACAGAATTGAATACGAGTGCACTCCAGATTTAGCTGCAGCCAGCTGACCGTGTGCTTCTCCCTATACCGCAGTTCTGTGTCCATGCATGCAGCAAACTGAAAGCACTGTCTGTCGGAGCGTCTACGTGAAAAGAGAAGGAAGACATTGCTGGTAGTATTGTCTTCAGAGTTGTTAAACACCTCAGCGCACTGAAGGAAGCCATCTGACTGTGTGAGGGGCAAGATCGTTGATGTCTGCAGGCAGAGTAGGAGCTCTCCTGTCTGACTGGTCCACCAATAGCAGAGAAGATGACCCCTTGAGACACAGCCCCTCCTCATTTGCATAATGAGGCAGAAATGCATACAAAAATTTAAAAAGACAGGCAGAAATAAATACCATGGGTGAAAATAAATAAGGTAAATAAATACAAAGGAAGAATAAAACAGACAAAAATATTAAAACACACATAAATAAATACATTAAAAAAATTAGTAATTAAAGTTGAATAAACAAATAAGGTAATTATAAAAGGTGAATAAGTAAAGGCACTAATTAAAATATAACATTTATGTCTCCTTGTATAATTTAATTACTACCTACATTTATTTATTTACTTTATTTTTTGTGTATTTAATTGGATGCTTATTTATTTATTGAGCATTTATTTATTTCTGTATTTATTTCTGACTGTGTCAGGATCGGTCCTCCATAGCGGGGTGGGAGAGTTATCAAGCACGTAAAGTTTGGTTCAGATGTGAGCATGTACACTGAAGTTACAACAACTTCCTGTGTCATGGCGAAGACTTGATCTCTGACGCCACGCCACGGACACACCCATTGACGAAAACTCGCAAATAGCACAACTTTTCATCTTCAATGCCTTTAGAAGGCACAGCACAAATTTGAAGTCGGTCGGACTAAATCCCTAGGAGGAGTTCGTTAAAGTACGAAGTGTGTAAATCATCCAAAATTTGACGTAAAATTCAAAATGGCCGACTTCCTGTTGATTTTAGGGCATCGCTCCAAGAGGCTTTTTTGTGCGTCTGGACAAGATACACGTACCACAGAAAATTCGTGCACGTAGGTGAAACGTGCGGCGGGGGCTGCTTCGTTAAAAGTCACTTCCTGTTGCCAGCAGGTGGCGCTATGACTGTGGTGAATGTCAGCATGTACATGTGTTCAGGGCGGGACTCTCATCCTACATGTACAGTTTGGTCCAGATGTGAGCATGTACACTGAAGTTACGACAACTTCCGTGTCATGGCGAAGAGTTGATCTTTGACGCCACGCCACGGACACGCCCATTGACGAAAACTTGCAAATAGCACAACTTTTCATCTTCAATGCCTTTAGAAGGCACAGCACAAATTTGAGGTCGGTCGGACTAAATCCCTAGGAGGAGTTCGTTAAAGTACGAAGTGTGTAAATCATCCAAAATTTGACGTAAAATTCAAAATGGCCGACTTCCTGTTGGGTTTAGGCATCGCTCCAAGGCTTTTTTGTGCGTCTGGACAAGATACACGTACCACAGAAAATTCGTGCACGTAGGTGAAACGTGCGGCGGGGGCTGCTTCGTTAAAGTCACTTCCTGTTGCCAGCAGGTGGCGCTATGACTGTGGGTGAATGTCAGCATGTACATGTGTTCAGGGCGGGACTCTCATCCTACATGTACAGTTTGGTCCAGATGTGAGCATGTACACTGAAGTTACGACAACTTCCGTGTCATGGCGAAGAGCTGATCTTTGACGCCACGCCACGGACACGCCCATTGACGAAAACTTGCAAATAGCACAACTTTTCATCTTCAATGCCTTTAGAAGGCACAGCACAAATTTGAGGTCGGTCGGACTAAATCCCTAGGAGGAGTTCGTTAAAGTACGAAGTGTGTAAATCATCCAAAATTTGACGTAAAATTCAAAATGGCCGACTTCCTGTTGGGTTTAGGCTATGGCTCCAAGAGACTTTTTTGTGCGTCTGGACAAGATACACGTACCACAGAAAATTCGTGCACGTAGGTGAAACGTGCGGCGGGGGCTGCTTCGTTAAAGGTCACTTTCTGTTGCCAGCAGGTGGCGCTATGACTGTGGGTGAATGTCGGCATGTACATGTGTTCAGGGCGGGACTCTCATCCTACATGTACAGTTTGGTCCAGATGTGAGCATGTACACTGAAGTTACAACAACTTCCTGTTTCATGCGAATCATCGACGCCACGGACACGCCCATTGACGAAAACGCGCAAATAGCACAACTTTTCATCGTCAATGCCTTTAGAAGGCACAGCAGAAATTTGACGTCGATCCGACTAAATCCCTAGGAGGAGTTCGTTAAAGTACGAAGTGTGTAAATCATCCAAAAATGGCCGTAAAATTCAAAATGGCCGACTTCCTGTTGACTTTAGGCTATGGGTTCTTGAGGCTTTTTTGTGCGTCTTGATACGATACATGTCCCCAGAAAATTTCGTACATGTAGGTTGAACGTGAACGAGGGGCTAATCATTTCCAATTTTCTAGGTGGCGCTAGCGAGTCATTTTGCCACGCCCATGTGCGAAACTTGTAGAATACGAAATTTTTCACCGGTTCTGACATGTTTGCAAATTTTGGTGAGTTTTCGAGTATGTTTAGGCCATGTCATTTGGGCCTACTTTGCAGAAAAAAAAAAAAAAAAAAAAAAATTAAAGCTGCAAGCAGCGTTGGGCGGGCCCTCGCACTTGTAAGCGCGTCCGCGTGTGAGCCGGCCGAGTTGCACATTCTGGAGCTCTGCCGGTGCGGCTGTGAATTTGCTACGCGGTTATGTCGCCGCATGAAGGTGTATATGTCACTTCCTGTGTCCCCTATGTGGAGCTACATAGCACTTGCCGCTATGAATATAAATCGGTATTGCGTGTAGATGTCTGCGGGGTGGGAGAGTTATCAAGCACGTAAAGTTTGTTTCAGATGTGAGCATGTACACTGAACAATAATGTACCCAAACAATAAAATAAATTCCTTTTATATTTCCCTGCCTTGTTGTTTATGTGTACATACAGAGGAAGAATGTGAGAACAGCACACATTTCATCGTTACTGTGTGCTGTACCGCAGTTCTGTGTCCATGCATGCAGCAAACTGAAAGCACTGTCTGTCGGAGCGTCTACGTGAAAAGAGAAGGAAGACATTGCTGGTAGTGTCTTCAGAGTTGTTAAACACCTCAGCGCACTGAAGGAAGCCATCTGACTGTGTGAGGGGCAAGATCGTTGATGTCTGCAGGCAGAGTAGGAGCTCTCCTGTCTGACTGGTCCACCAATAGCAGAGAAGATGACCCCTTGAGACACAGCCCCTCCTCATTTGCATAATGAGGCAGAAATGCATACAAAAATTTAAAAAGACAGGCAGAAATAAATACCATGGGTGAAAATAAATAAGGTAAATAAATACAAAGGAAGAATAAAACAGACAAAAATATTAAAACACACACATAAATAAATACATTAAAAAAATTAGTAATAAATAAAGTTGAATAACAAATAAGGTAATTATAACAAAGGTGAATAGTAAAGGCACTAATTAAAATATATACATTTATGTCTCCTTGTATAATTTAATTACTACCTACATTTATTTATTTACTTTATTTTTTTGTGTATTTAATTGGATGCTTATTTATTTATTGAGCATTTATTTATTTCTGTATTTATTTCTGACTGTGTCAGGATCGGTCCTCCATACGGGGTGGGAGAGTTATCAAGCACGTAAAGTTTGGTTCAGATGTGAGCATGTACACTGAAGTTACAACAACTTCCTGTGTCATGGCGAAGACTTGATCTCTGACGCCACGCCACGGACACACCCATTGACGAAAACTCGCAAATAGCACAACTTTTCATCTTCAATGCCTTTAGAAGGCACAGCACAAATTTGAAGTCGGTCGGACTAAATCCCTAGGAGGAGTTCGTTAAAGTACGAAGTGTGTAAATCATCCAAAATTTGACGTAAAATTCAAAATGGCCGACTTCCTGTTGATTTTAGGGCATCGCTCCAAGAGGCTTTTTTGTGCGTCTGGACAAGATACACGTACCACAGAAAATTCGTGCACGTAGGTAAACGTGCGGCGGGGGCTGCTTCGTTAAAAGTCACTTCCTGTTGCCAGCAGGTGGCGCTATGACTGTCTGTGAATGTCAGCATGTACATGTGTTCAGGGCGGGACTCTCATCCTACATGTACAGTTTGGTCCAGATGTGAGCATGTACACTGAAGTTACGACAACTTCCGTGTCATGGCGAAGAGTGATCTTTGACGCCACGCCACGGACACGCCCATTGACGAAAACTTGCAAATAGCACAACTTTTCATCTTCAATGCCTTTAGAAGGCACAGCACAAATTTGAGGTCGGTCGGACTAAATCCCTAGGAGGAGTTCGTTAAAGTACGAAGTGTGTAAATCATCCAAAATTTGACGTAAAATTCAAAATGGCCGACTTCCTGTTGTTTAGGCTATGGCTCCAAGAGCTTTTTTGTGCGTCTGGACAAGATACACGTACCACAGAAAATTCGTGCACGTAGGTAAAACGTGCGGCGGGGGCTGCTTCGTTAAAAGTCACTTCCTGTTGCCAGCAGGTGGCGCTATGACTGTGTGAATGTCAGCATGTACATGTGTTCAGGGCGGGACTCTCATCCTACATGTACAGTTTGGTCCAGATGTGAGCATGTACACTGAAGTTACGACAACTTCCGTGTCATGGCGAAGAGCTGATCTTTGACGCCACGCCACGGACACGCCCATTGACGAAAACTTGCAAATAGCACAACTTTTCATCTTCAATGCCTTTAGAAGGCACAGCACAAATTTGAGGTCGGTCGGACTAAATCCCTAGGAGGAGTTCGTTAAAGTACGAAGTGTGTAAATCATCCAAAATTTGACGTAAAATTCAAAATGGCCGACTTCCTGTTGGGTTTAGGCTATGGCTCCAAGAGACTTTTTTGTGCGTCTGGACAAGATACACGTACCACAGAAAATTCGTGCACGTAGGTGAAACGTGCGGCGGGGGCTGCTTCGTTAAAGGTCACTTTCTGTTGCCAGCAGGTGGCGCTATGACTGTGGGTGAATGTCGGCATGTACATGTGTTCAGGGCGGGACTCTCATCCTACATGTACAGTTTGGTCCAGATGTGAGCATGTACACTGAAGTTACAACAACTTCCTGTTTCATTGCGAATCATCGACGCCACGGACACGCCCATTGACGAAAACGCGCAAATAGCACAACTTTTCATCGTCAATGCCTTTAGAAGGCACAGCAGAAATTTGACGTCGATCCGACTAAATCCCTAGGAGGAGTTCGTTAAAGTACGAAGTGTGTAAATCATCCAAAAATGGCCATAAAATTCAAAATGGCCGACTTCCTGTTGACTTTAGGCTATGGGTTCTTGAGGCTTTTTTGTGCGTCTTGATACGATACATGTCCCCAGAAAATTTCGTACATGTAGGTTGAACGTGAACGAGGGGCTAATCATTTCCAATTTTCTAGGTGGCGCTAGCGAGTCATTTTGCCACGCCCATGTGCGAAACTTGTAGAATACGAAATTTTTCACCGGTTCTGACATGTTTGCAAATTTTGGTGAGTTTTCGAGTATGTTTAGGCCATGTCATTTGGGCCTACTTTGCAGAAAAAAAAAAAAAAAAAAAAAAAATAATCCGAGCAATTCAATAGGGACCTCGCACGGTCGTGCTCGGGCCCTAATATAAGCTGCAAGCAGCGTTGGGCGGGCCCTCGCACTTGTAAGCGCGTCCGCGTGAGCCGGCCGAGTTGCACATTCTGGAGCTCTGCCGGTGCGGCTGTGAATTTCCTACGCGGTTCCGACGCCGCATGAAGGTGCTATATGTCACTTCCTGTGCCCCTATGTGGAGCTACATAGCACTTGCCGCTATGAATATAAATCGGTATTGCGTGTAGATGTCGCGGGGTGGGAGAGTTATCAAGCACGTAAAGTTTGTTTCAGATGTGAGCATGTACACTGAACAATAATGTACCCAAACAATAAAATAAATTCCTTTATATTTCCCTGCCTTGTTGTTTATGTGTACATACAGAGGAAGAATGTGAGAACAGCACACATTTCATCGTTACTGTGTGTTAGAGCATGGGAGAACAGTGGATACTTTTAATACAGCCCACACCCTAATACTGTGTAACTATAACAAGTGAGAACAGAAGAAAAAGATGTTCTTTCTTTACAACTGTCTGCATAGCTTATTCATATTGTGTAATGAATGAAAATAAATAGGCCTACTAGGCTCCTCTCTACTTTGACATTTAAGATTAGCTGTTTGATCCACCTTCATACACATGTGACATTACTGTACAACTTGAGAAAGGTGAGTGTGTTTCTGCTCCAGCCTGCCTAAAAGAAAAGCGTTTTTGGGATTAAATGGACTTTATTAGCTGCTGCAGTGCAGGATGAACTCAGAATAGACCCATTCTCACCTTATTATTCTAAATCATGCAACGAAGAAGAAGAAATGCATAATAAATCCTGGGACAAAATCTGTCACACAGCATGTAGTCTGATGACAAGACTTGTGTTATAGCTGACTTGGGCAGTGAAATGTTTTTTTAATTCATGTGGTCATAGTTGTCCACAACTCAAATCAGAATATAAGAAGAAATGTTTTATACCACCTCAAGAAGGCTTCCTATCAGAAAGGTAGGAAGGTATTTCAAATGTACAACTGCAGTACTTAAATCTAAGTAAAGTAATTTCCCTGACATTACTTACGATGAAGAGGTTTTATACTTCCTGTGAGTATAATCCAATCATCTATTTTCATACTGTATATCCGTTGTGTAATTTGATAAATTGTGTTGTATGTCGTGCTCGCATCTCAGAGAAGACTCTGACTGCAACATGCGTCTTTGTAAAGAGAGAAACGGACAGAAAAAGTCTCTAACTCTGCCTGTCAGCTCGCTCTGCTCCGTTAAAACTGAATTTACCATACAGAATTGAATACGAGTGCACTCCAGATTTAGCTGCAGCCAGCTGACCGTGTGCTTCTCCCTATACCGCAGTTCTGTGTCCATGCATGCAGCAAACTGAAAGCACTGTCTGTCGGGTCTACGTGAAAAGAGAAGGAAGACATTGCTGGTAGTATTGTCTTCAGAGTTGTTAAACACCTCAGCGCACTGAAGGAAGCCATCTGACTGTGTGAGGGGCAAGATCGTTGATGTCTGCAGGCAGAGTAGGAGCTCTCCTGTCTGACTGGTCCACCAATAGCAGAGAAGATGACCCCTTGAGACACAGCCCCTCCTCATTTGCATAATGAGGCAGAAATGCATACAAAAATTTAAGACAGGCAGAAATAAATACCATGGGTGAAAATAAATAAGGTAAATAAATACAAAGGAAGAAAAACAGACAAAAATATTAAAACACACACATAAATAAATACATTAAAAAAATTAGTAATAAATAAAAGTTGAA
>NW_024043975.1:0-13008 GCF_014851395.1 Micropterus salmoides
GTAACTTCAGTGTACATGCTCACTCCGGACCAAACTGTACATGTAGGATGAGAGTCCCGCCCTGAACACATGTACATGCCGACATTCACCCACAGTCATAGCGCCACCTGCTGGCAACAGAAAGTGACCTTTAACAAGCAGCCCCGCCGCACGTTTCACCTACGTGCACGAATTTTCTGTGGTACGTGTATCTTGTCCAGACGCACAAAAAAGTCTCTTGGAGCCATAGCCTAAACAACAGGAAGTCGGCCATTTTGAATTTTACGTCAAATTTTGGATGATTTACACACTTCGTACTTTAACGAACTCCTCCTAGGGATTTAGTCCGACCGACCTCAAATTTGTGCTGTGCCTTCTAAAGGCATTGAAGATGAAAGTTGTGCTATTTGCAAGTTTTCGTCAATGGGCGTGTCCGTGGCGTGGCGTCAAAGATCAGCTCTTCGCCATGACACGGAAGTTGTCGTAACTTCAGTGTACATGCTCACATCTGGACCAAACTGTACATGTAGGATGAGAGTCCCGCCCTGAACACATGTACATGCTGACATTCACCCACAGTCATAGCGCCACCTGCTGGCAACAGAGTGAATTTTACGAAGCAGCCCCCGCCGCACGTTTTACCTACGTGCACGAATTTCTGTGGTACGTGTATCTTGTCCAGACGCACAAAAAGTCTCTTGGAGCCATAGCCCTAAACCCAACAGGAAGTCGGCCATTTTGAATTTTACGTCAAATTTTGGATGATTTACACTTCGTACTTTAACGAACTCCTCCTAGGGATTTAGTCCGACGACCTCAAATTTGTGCTGTGCCTTCTAAAGGCATTGAAGATGAAAGTTGTGCTATTTGCAAGTTTTCGTCAATGGGCGTGTCCGTGGGTGGCGTCAAGATCAACTCTTCGCCATGACACGGAAGTTGTCGTAACTTCAGTGTACATGCTCACATCTGGACCAAACTGTACATGTAGGATGAGAGTCCCGCCCTGAACACATGTACATGCTGACATTCACCCACAGTCATAGCGCCACCTGCTGGCAACAGGAAGTGACTTTTAACGAAGCAGCCCCCGCCGCACGTTTTACCTACGTGCACGAATTTTCTGTGGTACGTGTATCTTGTCCAGACGCACAAAAAAGCCTCTTGGAGCGATGCCCTAAAATCAACAGGAAGTCGGCCATTTTGAATTTTACGTCAAATTTTGGATGATTTACACACTTCGTACTTTAACGAACTCCTCCTAGGGATTTAGTCCGACCGACCTCAAATTTGTGCTGTGCCTTCTAAAGGCATTGAAGATGAAAAGTTGTGCTATTTGCAAGTTTTCGTCAATGGGCGTGTCCGTGGCGTGGCGTCAAAGATCAGCTCTTCGCCATGACACGGAAGTTGTCGTAACTTCAGTGTACATGCTCACATCTGGACCAAACTGTACATGTAGGATGAGAGTCCCGCCCTGACACATGTACATGCTGACATTCACACAGTCATAGCGCCACCTGCTGGCAACAGGAAGTGACTTTTAACGAAGCAGCCCCCGCCGCACGTTTCACCTACGTGCACGAATTTTCTGTGGTACGTGTATCGTCCAGACGCACAAAAAAGCCTCTTGGAGCGATGCCCTAAAATCAACAGGAAGTAGGCCATTTTGAATTTTACGTCAAATTTTGGATGATTTACACACTTCGTACTTTAACGAACTCCTCCTAGGGATTTAGTCCGACCGACTTCAAATTTGTGCTGTGCCTTCTAAAGGCATTGAAGATGAAAAGTTGTGCTATTTGCGAGTTTTCGTCAATGGGTGTGTCCGTGGCGTGGCGTCAGAGATCAAGTCTTCGCCATGACACAGGAAGTTGTTGTAACTTCAGTGTACATGCTCACATCTGAACCAAACTTTACGTGCTTGATACTCTCCCACCCCGTATGGAGGACCGATCCTGACACAGTCAGAAATAAATACAGAAATAAATAAATGCTCAATAAATAATAAGCATCCAATTAAATACACAAAAAATAAAGTAAATAAATAAATGTAGGTAGTAATTAAATTATACAAGGAGACATAAATGTTATATTTTAATTAGTGCCTTTACTTATTCACCTTTGTTATAATTACCTTATTGTTTATTCAACTTTATTTATTACTAATTTTTTTAATGTATTTATTTATGTGTGTGTTTTAATATTTTTGTCTGTTTTATTCTTCCTTTGTATTTATTTACCTTATTTATTTTCACCCATGGTATTTATTTCTGCCTGTCTTTTTAAATTTTTGTATGCATTTCTGCCTCATTATGCAAATGAGGAGGGGCTGTGTCTCAAGGGGTCATCTTCTCTGCTATTGGTGGACCAGTCAGACAGGAGAGCTCCTACTCTGCCTGCAGACATCAACGATCTTGCCCCTCACACAGTCAGATGGCTTCCTTCAGTGCGCTGAGGTGTTTAACAACTCTGAAGACAATACTACCAGCAATGTCTTCCTTCTCTTTTCACGTAGACGCTCCGACAGACAGTGCTTTCAGTTTGCTGCATGCATGGACACAGAACTGCGGTATAGGGAGAAGCACACGGTCAGCTAGCTGCAGCTAAATCTGGAGTGCACTCGTATTCAATTCTGTATGGTAAATTCAGTTTTAACGGAGCAGAGCGAGCTGACAGGCAGAGTTAGAGACTTTTTCTGTCCGTTTCTCTCTTTACAAAGACGCATGTTGCAGTCAGAGTCTTCTCTGAGATGACGACATGCGAGCACACAACAACACAATTTATCAAATTACACAACGGATATACAGTATGAAAATAAGATTGATTGGATTATACTCACAGGAAGTATAAAACCTGTTACATGCGTAACAGTAATGTCAGGGAAATTACTTTACTTAGATTAAGTACTGCAGTTGTACATTTGAAATACCTTCCTACCTTTCTGATAGGAAGCCTTCTTGAGGTGGTATAAAACATTTCTTCTTATATTCTGATTTGAGTTGTGGACAACTATGACCACATGAATTAAAAAATTAAACATTTCACTGCCCAAGTCAGCTATAACCAAGTCTTGTTCATCAGACTACATGCTGTGGACAGATTTTGTCCCAGGATTATTATGCATTTCTTCTTCTTCGTTGCATGATTTAGATAATAAGGTGAGAAATGGGTCTGTTCTGAGTTCATCCTGCACTGCAGCAGCTAATAAAGTCCATTTAATCCCAAAAACGCTTTTCTTTTAGGCAGGCTGGAGCAGAAAACAACTCACCTTTCTCAAGTTGTCACATGTGTATGAAGGTGGATCAAACCAAGCTAATCTTAAATGTCAAAGTAGAGAGGAGCCTAGTAGGCCTATTTATTTTCATTCATTACACAATATGAATAAGCTATGCAGACAGTTGTAAAGAAAGAACATCTTTTTTCTTCTGTTCTCTACTTGTTATAGTTACACAGTATTAGGGGTGTGGCTGTATTAAAAGTATCCACTGTTCTCCCATGCTCTAACACACAGTAACGATGAAATGTGTGCTGTTCTCACATTCTTCCTCTGTATGTACACATAAACAACAAGGCAGGGAAATATAAAAGGAATTTATTTTATTGTTTGGGTACATTATTGTTCAGTGTACATGCTCACATCTGAAACAAACTTTACGTGCTTGATAACTCTCCCACCCCGCAGACATCTACACGTCAATACCGATTTATATTCATAGCGGCAAGTGCTATGTAGCTCCACATAGGGGACACAGGAAGTGACATATAACCTTCATGCGGCGTCAAACCGCGTAGGAAATTCACAGCCGCACCGGCAGAGCTCCAGAATATGCAACTCGGCCGGCTCACGCGCGGACGCGCTTACAAGTGCGAGGGCCCGCCCAACGCTGCTTGCAGCTTTAATTAGGGCCCGAGCTTTATTGAATTGCTCGGATTTTTTTTTTTTTTTTTTTTTTTTCTGCAAAGTAGGCCCAAATGACATGGCCTAAACATACTCGAAAACTCACCAAAATTTGCAAACATGTCAGAACCGGTGAAAAATTTCGTATTCTACAAGTTTCGCACATGGGCGTGGCAAAATGACTCGCTAGCGCCACCTAGAAAATTGGAAATGATTAGCCCCTCGTTCACGTTCAACCTACATGTACGAAATTTTCTGGGGACATGTATCGTATCAAGACGCACAAAAAAGCCTCAAGAACCCATAGCCTAAAGTCAACAGGAAGTCGGCCATTTTGAATTTTATGGCCATTTTTGGATGATTTACACACTTCGTACTTTAACGAACTCCTCCTAGGGATTTAGTCGGATCGACGTCAAATTTCTGCTGTGCCTTCTAAAGGCATTGACGATGAAAAGTTGTGCTATTTGCGCGTTTTCGTCAATGGGCGTGTCCGTGGCGTCGATGATTCGCAATGAAACAGGAAGTTGTTGTAACTTCAGTGTACATGCTCACATCTGGACCAAACTGTACATGTAGGATGAGAGTCCCGCCCTGAACACATGTACATGCCGACATTCACCCACAGTCATAGCGCCACCTGCTGGCAACAGAAAGTGACCTTTAACGAAGCAGCCCCCGCCGCACGTTTCACCTACGTGCACGAATTTTCTGTGGTACGTGTATCTTGTCCAGACGCACAAAAAGTCTCTTGGAGCCATAGCCTAAACCCAACAGGAAGTCGGCCATTTTGAATTTTACGTCAAATTTTGGATGATTTACACACTTCGTACTTTAACGAACTCCTCCTAGGGATTTAGTCCGACCGACCTCAAATTTGTGCTGTGCCTTCTAAAGGCATTGAAGATGAAAAGTTGTGCTATTTGCAAGTTTTCGTCAATGGGCGTGTCCGTGGCGTGGCGTCAAAGATCAGCTCTTCGCCATGACACGGAAGTTGTCGTAACTTCAGTGTACATGCTCACATCTGGACCAAACTGTACATGTAGGATGAGAGTCCCGCCCTGAACACATGTACATGCTGACATTCACCCACAGTCATAGCGCCACCTGCTGGCAACAGGAAGTGACTTTTAACGAAGCAGCCCCCGCCGCACGTTTTACCTACGTGCACGAATTTTCTGTGGTACGTGTATCTTGTCCAGACGCACAAAAAAGTCTCTTGGAGCCATGCCTAAACAACAGGAAGTCGGCCATTTTGAATTTTACGTCAAATTTTGGATGATTTACACACTTCGTACTTTAACGAACTCCTCCTAGGGATTTAGTCCGACCGACCTCAAATTTGTGCTGTGCCTTCTAAAGGCATTGAAGATGAAAAGTTGTGCTATTTGCAAGTTTTCGTCAATGGGCGTGTCCGTGGCGTGGCGTCAAAGATCACTCTTCGCCATGACACGGAAGTTGTCGTAACTTCAGTGTACATGCTCACATCTGGACCAAACTGTACATGTATGAGAGTCCCGCCCTGAACACATGTACATGCTGACATTCACAGACAGTCATAGCGCCACCTGCTGGCAACAGGAAGTGACTTTTAACGAAGCAGCCCCCGCCGCACGTTTTACCTACGTGCACGAATTTTCTGTGGTACGTGTATCTTGTCCAGACGCACAAAAAGCCTCTTGGAGCGATGCCCTAAAATCAACAGGAAGTCGGCCATTTTGAATTTTACGTCAAATTTTGGATGATTTACACACTTCGTACTTTAACGAACTCCTCCTAGGGATTTAGTCCGACCGACTTCAAATTTGTGCTGTGCCTTCTAAAGGCATTGAAGATGAAAAGTTGTGCTATTTGCGAGTTTTCGTCAATGGGTGTGTCCGTGGCGTGGCGTCAGAGATCAAGTCTTCGCCATGACACAGGAAGTTGTTGTAACTTCAGTGTACATGCTCACATCTGAACCAAACTTTACGTGCTTGATAACTCTCCCACCCCGTATGGAGGACCGATCCTGACACAGTCAGAAATAAATACAGATAATAAATGCTCAATAAATAAATAAGCATCCAATTAAATACACAAAAAAATAAAGTAATAATAAATGTAGGTAGTAATTAAATTATACAAGGAGACATAAATGTATATATTTTAATTAGTGCCTTTACTATTCACCTTTGTTATAATTACCTTATTTGTTTATTCAACTTTATTTATTACAATTTTTTTAATGTATTTATTTATGTGTGTGTTTTAATATTTTTGTCTGTTTTATTCTTCCTTTGTATTTATTTACCTTATTTATTTTCACCCATGGTATTTATTTCTGCCTGTCTTTTTTAAATTTTGTATGCATTTCTGCCTCATTATGCAAATGAGGAGGGGCTGTGTCTCAAGGGGTCATCTTCTCTGCTATTGGTGGACCAGTCAGACAGGAGAGCTCCTACTCTGCCTGCAGACATCAACGATCTTGCCCCTCACACAGTCAGATGGCTTCCTTCAGTGCGCTGAGGTGTTTAACAACTCTGAAGACAATACTACCAGCAATGTCTTCCTTCTCTTTTCACGTAGACGCTCCGACAGACAGTGCTTTCAGTTTGCTGCATGCATGGACACAGAACTGCGGTATAGGGAGAAGCACACGGTCAGCTGGCTGCAGCTAAATCTGGAGTGCACTCGTATTCAATTCTGTATGGTAAATTCAGTTTTAACGGAGCAGAGCGAGCTGACAGGCAGAGTTAGAGACTTTTTCTGTCCGTTTCTCTCTTTACAAAGACGCAGTTGCAGTCAGAGTCTTCTCTGAGATGCGAGCAGACGATGCGAGCACCACACAACAATTTATCAAATTACACAACGGATATACAGTATGAAAATAAGATTGATTGGATTATACTCACAGGAAGTATAAAACCTGTTACATGCGTAACACAAAAATGTCAGGGAAATTACTTTACTTAGATTTAAGTACTGCAGTTGTACATTTGAAATACCTTCCTACCTTTCTGATAGGAAGCCTTCTTGAGGTGGTATAAAACATTTCTTCTTATATTCTGATTTGAGTTGTGGACAACTATGACCACATGAATTAAAAAAATTAAACTTTCACTGCCCAAGTCAGCTATAACACAAGTCTTGTTCATCAGACTACATGCTGTGGACAGATTTTGTCCCAGGATTTATTATGCATTTCTTCTTCTTCGTTGCATGATTTAGAATAATAAGGTGAGAAATGGGTCTATTCTGAGTTCATCCTGCACTGCAGCAGCTAATAAAGTCCATTTAATCCCAAAACGCTTTTCTTTTAGGCAGGCTGGAGCAGAAAACAACTCACCTTTCTCAAGTTGTACAGTAATGTCACATGTGTATGAAGGTGGATCAAACAGCTAATCTTAAATGTCAAAGTAGAGAGGAGCCTAGTAGGCCTATTTATTTTCATTCATTACACAATATGAATAAGCTATGCAGACAGTTGTAAAGAAAGAACATCTTTTTCTTCTGTTCTCTACTTGTTATAGTTACACAGTATTAGGGGTGTGGGCTGTATTAAAAGTATCCACTGTTCTCCCATGCTCTAACACACAGTAACGATGAAATGTGTGCTGTTCTCACATTCTTCCTCTGTATGTACACATAAACAACAAGGCAGGGAAATATAAAAGGAATTTATTTTATTGTTTGGGTACATTATTGTTCAGTGTACATGCTCACATCTGAAACAAACTTTACGTGCTTGATAACTCTCCCACCCCGCAGACATCTACACGTCAATACCGATTTATATTCATAGCGGCAAGTGCTATGTAGCTCCACATAGGGGACACAGGAAGTGACATATAGCACCTTCATGCGGCGTCGGAACCGCGTAGGAAATTCACAGCCGCACCGGCAGAGCTCCAGAATGTGCAACTCGGCCGGCTCACGCGCGGACGCGCTTACAAGTGCGAGGGCCCGCCCAACGCTGCTTGCAGCTTTAATTTTTTTTTTTTTTTTTTCTGCAAAGTAGGCCCAAATGACATGGCCTAAACATACTCGAAAACTCACCAAAATTTGCAAACATGTCAGAACCGGTGAAAAATTTCGTATTCTACAAGTTTCGCACATGGGCGTGGCAAAATGACTCGCTAGCGCCACCTAGAAAATTGGAAATGATTAGCCCCTCGTTCACGTTCAACCTACATGTACGAAATTTTCTGGGGACATGTATCGTATCAAGACGCACAAAAAGCCTCAAGAACCCATAGCCTAAAGTCAACAGGAAGTCGGCCATTTTGAATTTTATGGCCATTTTTGGATGATTTACACACTTCGTACTTTAACGAACTCCTCCTAGGGATTTAGTCGGATCGACGTCAAATTTCTGCTGTGCCTTCTAAAGGCATTGACGATGAAAAGTTGTGCTATTTGCGTTTTCGTCAATGGGCGTGTCCGTGGCGTCGATGATTCGCAATGAAACAGGAAGTTGTTGTAACTTCAGTGTACATGCTCACATCTGGACCAAACTGTACATGTAGGATGAGAGTCCCGCCCTGAACACATGTACATGCTGACATTCACCCACAGTCATAGCGCCACCTGCTGGCAACAGAAGTGACTTTTAACGAAGCAGCCCCCGCCGCACGTTTTACCTACGTGCACGAATTTTCTGTGGTACGTGTATCTTGTCCAGACGCACAAAAAAGCCTCTTGGAGCCATAGCCTAAAATCACAGGAAGTCGGCCATTTTGAATTTTACGTCAAATTTTGGATGATTTACACACTTCGTACTTTAACGAACTCCTCCTAGGGATTTAGTCGACCGACCTCAAATTTGTGCTGTGCCTTCTAAAGGCATTGAAGATGAAAAGTTGTGCTATTTGCAAGTTTTCGTCAATGGGCGTGTCCGTGGCGTCGATCATCTTCGCCATGACACGGAAGTTGTCGTAACTTCAGTGTACATGCTCACATCTGGACCAAACTGTACATGTAGGATGAGAGTCCCGCCCTGAACACATGTACATGCTGACATTCACACAGTCATAGCGCCACCTGCTGGCAACAGAAGTGACTTTTAACGAAGCAGCCCCCCCGCACGTTTCACCTACGTGCACGAATTTTCTGTGGTACGTGTATCTTGTCCAGACGCACAAAAAGCCTCTTGGAGCCATGCCTAAAATCAACAGGAAGTCGGCCATTTTGAATTTTACGTCAAATTTTGGATGATTTACACACTTCGTACTTTAACGAACTCCTCCTAGGGATTTAGTCCGACCGACCTCAAATTTGTGCTGTGCCTTCTAAAGGCATTGAAGATGAAAAGTTGTGCTATTTGCAGTTTGTCAATGGGCGTGTCCGTGGCGTGGCGTCAAAGATCAGCTCTTCGCCATGACACGGAAGTTGTCGTAACTTCAGTGTACATGCTCACATCTGGACCAAACTGTACATGTAGGATGAGAGTCCCGCCCTGAACACATGTACATGCTGACATTCCAACAGTCATAGCGCCACCTGCTGGCAACAGGAAGTGACTTTTAACGAAGCAGCCCCCGCCGCACGTTTTACCTACGTGCACGAATTTTCTGTGGTACGTGTATCTTGTCCAGACGCACAAAAAAGCCTTTGGAGCCATAGCCTAAACAACAGGAATCGGCCATTTTGAATTTTACGTCAATTTTGGATGATTTACACACTTCGTACTTTAACGAACTCCTCCTAGGGATTTAGTCCGACCGACCTCAAATTTGTGCTGTGCCTTCTAAAGGCATTGAAGATGAAAAGTTGTGCTATTTGCAAGTTTTCGTCAATGGGCGTGTCCGTGGCGTGGCGTCAAAGATCAACTCTTCGCCATGACACGGAAGTTGTCGTAACTTCAGTGTACATGCTCATCTGGACCAAACTGTACATGTAGGATGAGAGTCCCGCCCTGAACACATGTACATGCTCACATTCACGACAGTCATAGCGCCACCTGCTGGCAACAGGAAGTGACTTTTAACGAAGCAGCCCCCGCCGCCGTTTTACCTACGTGCACGAATTTTCTGTGGTACGTGTATCTTGTCCAGACGCACAAAAAGCCTCTTGGAGCGATGCCTAAATCAACAGGAAGTCGGCCATTTTGAATTTTACGTCAAATTTTGGATGATTTACACACTTCGTACTTTAACGAACTCCTCCTAGGGATTTAGTCCGACCGACTTCAATTTGTGCTGTGCCTTCTAAAGGCATTGAATGAAAGTTGTGCTATTTGCAGTTTTCGTCAATGGGTGTGTCCGTGGCGTGGCGTCAGAGATCAAGTCTTCGCCATGACACAGGAAGTTGTTGTAACTTCAGTGTACATGCTCACATCTGAACCAAACTTTACGTGCTTGATACTCTCCCACCCCTATGAGGACCGATCCTGACACAGTCAGAAATAAATACAGAAATAAATAAATGCTCAATAAATAAATAGCATCCAATTAAATACACAAAAAAATAAGTAAATAAATAAATGTAGGTATAATTAAATTATACAAGGAGACATAATGTATATATTTTAATTAGTGCCTTTACTTATTCACCTTTGTTATAATTACCTTATTTGTTTTTTCAACTTTATTTATTACTAATTTTTTTAATGTATTTATTATGTGTGTTTTAATATTTTTGTCTGTTTTATTCTTCCTTTGTATTTATTTACCTTATTTATTTTCACCCATGGTATTTATTTCTGCCTGTCTTTTTAAATTTTGTATGCATTTCTGCCTCATTATGCAAATGAGGAGGGGCTGTGTCTCAAGGGTCATCTTCTCTGCTATTGGTGGACCAGTCAGACAGGAGAGCTCCTACTCTGCCTGCAGACATCAACGATCTTGCCCCTCACACAGTCAGATGGCTTCCTTCAGTGCGCTGAGGTGTTTAACAACTCTGAAGACAATACTACCAGCAATGTCTTCCTTCTCTTTTCACGTAGACGCTCCGACAGACAGTGCTTTCAGTTTGCTGCATGCATGGACACAGAACTGCGGTATAGGGAGACACACGGTCAGCTGGCTGCAGCTAAATCTGGAGTGCACTCGTATTCAATTCGTATGGTAAATTCAGTTTTAACGGAGCAGAGCGAGCTGACAGGCAGAGTTAAGACTTTTTCTGTCCGTTTCTCTCTTTACAAAGACGCATGTTGCAGTCAGAGTCTTCTCTGAGATTGCGACACAATACAACCAATTTATCAAATTACACAACGGATATACAGTATGAAAATAAGATTGATTGGATTATACTCACAGGAAGTATAAACCTGTTACATGCGTCTATTAAAAGTAAAGTCAGGGAAATTACTTTACTTAGATTAAGTACTGCAGTTGTACATTTGAAATACCTTCCACCTTTCTGATAGGAAGCCTTCTTGAGGTGGTATAAACATTTCTTCTTATATTCTGATTTGAGTTTGGGACAACTATGACCACATGAATTAAAAAAACATTTCACTGCCCAAGTCAGCTATAACACAAGTCTTGTTCATCAGACTACATGCTGTACAGATTTTGTCCCAGGATTTTATGCATTTCTTCTTCTTCGTTGCATGATTAGAATAATAAGGTGAGAAATGGTCTGTTCTGAGTTCATCCTGCACTGCAGCAGCTAATAAAGTCCATTTAATCCCAAAACGCTTTTCTTTAGGCAGGCTGGAGCAGAAACAACTCACCTTTCTCGTTGTACAGTAATGTCACATGTGTATGAAGGTGGATCAAACAGCTAATCTTAAATGTCAAAGTAGAGAGGAGCCTAGTAGGCCTATTTATTTTCATTCATTACCATATGAATAAGCTATGCAGACAGTTGTAAAGAAAGAACATCTTTTCTTCTGTTCTCTACTTGTTATAGTTACACAGTATTAGGGGTGTGGGCTGTATTAAAGTATCCACTGTTCTCCCATGCTCTAACACACAGTAACGATGAAATGTGTGCTGTTCTCACATTCTTCCTCTGTATGTACACATAAACAACAAGGCAGGGAAATATAAAAGGAATTTATTTTATTGTTAGGGGGTACATTATTGTTCAGTGTACATGCTCACATCTGAAACAAACTTTACGTGCTTGATAACTCTCCCACCCCGCAGACATCTACACACAATACCGATTTATATTCATAGCGGCAAGTGCTATGTAGCTCCACATAGGGGACACAGGAAGTGACATATAACCTTCATGCGCGGCGGAACCCGTAGAAATTCACAGCCGCACCGGCAGAGCTCCAATATGCAACTCGGCCGGCTCACACGCGGACGCGCTACAAGTGCGAGGGCCCGCCCACGCTGCTTGCAGCTTTAATTATATTTTTTTTTTTTTTTTTTTTTCTGCAAAGTAGCCCAAATGACATGGCCTAAACATACTCGAAAACTCACCAAAATTTGCAAACATGTCAGAACCGGTGAAAAATTTCGTATTCTACAAGTTTCGCACATAGAAAATTGCTAAATGAAATGTAGCCCCTCGTTCACGTTCAACCTACATGTACGAAATTTTCTGGGGACATGTATCGTATCAAGACGCACAAAAAGCCTCAAGAACCCATAGCCTAAAGTCAACAGGAAGTCGGCCATTTTGAATTTTACGGCCATTTTTGGATGATTTACACACTTCGTACTTTAACGAACTCCTCCTAGGGATTTAGTCGATCGACCTCAAATTTGTGCTGTGCCTTCTAAAGGCATTGAAGATGAAAAGTTGTGCTATTTGCAGTTTTCGTCAATGGCGTGTCCGTGGCGTCGATGATTCGCAATGAACAGGAAGTTGTTGTAACTTCAGTGTACATGCTCACATCCGGACCAAACTGTACATGTAGGATGAGAGTCCCGCCCTGAACACATGTACATGCCGACATTCACCCACATAGCGCCACCTGCTGGCAACAGAAAGTGACCTTTAACGAAGCAGCCCCCGCCGCACGTTTTCACCTACGTGCACGAATTTTCTGTGGTACGTGTATCTTGTCCAGACCCAAAAAAGCTCTTGGAGCCATAGCCTAAACCCAACAGGAAGTCGGCCATTTTGAATTTTACGTCAAATTTTGGATGATTTACACACTTCGTACTTTAACGAACTCCTCCTAGGGATTAGTCCGACCGACCTCAAATTTTGCTGTGCCTTCTAAAGGCATTGAAGATGAAAAGTTGTGCTTT
>NW_024043976.1:0-10470 GCF_014851395.1 Micropterus salmoides
CTTGTTGTTTATGTGTACATACAGAGGAAGAATGTGAGAACAGCACACATTCATCGTTACTGTGTGTTAGAGCAGGGAGAACTGGATACTTTTAATACAGCCCACACCCCTAATACTGTGTAACTATAACAAGTAGAGAACAGAAGAAAAAGATGTTCTTTCTTTACAACTGTCTGCATAGCTTATTCATATTGTGTAATGAATGAAAATAAATAGGCCTACTAGGCTCCTCTCTACTTTGACATTTAAGATTAGCTGTTTGATCCACCTTCATACACATGTGACATTACTGTACAACTTGAGAAAGGTGAGTTGTTTTCTGCTCCAGCCTGCCTAAAGAAAAGCGTTTTGGGGATTAAATGGACTTTATTAGCTGCTGCAGTGCAGGATGAACTCAGAATAGACCCATTTCTCACCTTATTATTCTAAATCATGCAACGAAGAAGAAGAAATGCATAAGAAATCCTGGGACAAAATCTGTCCACAAATACTGTACAGCATGTAGTCTGATGACAAGACTTGTGTTATAGCTGACTTGGGCAGTGAAATGTTTTTTTTAATTCATGTGGTCATAGTTGTCCACAACTCAAATCAGAATATAAGAAGAAATGTTTTATACCACCTCAAGAAGGCTTCCTATCAGAAAGGTAGGAAGGTATTTCAAATGTACAACTGCAGTACTTAAATCTAAGTAAAGTAATTTCCCTGACATTTTTGTGTTACTTTACTTTAATAGACCCATGTAAGAGGTTTTATACTTCCTGTGAGTATAATCCAATCAATCTTATTTTCATACTGTATATCCGTTGTGTAATTTGATAAATTGTGTGATGTCGTGCTCGATCTCAGAGAAGACTCTGACTGCAACATGCGTCTTTGTAAAGAGAGAAACGGACAAAAAGTCTCTAACTCTGCCTGTCAGCTCGCTCTGCTCCGTTAAAACTGAATTTACCATACAGAATTGAATACGAGTGCACTCCAGATTTAGCTGCAGCCAGCTGACCGTGTGCTTCTCCCTATACCGCAGTTCTGTGTCCATGCATGCAGCAAACTGAAAGCACTGTCTGCGGTGCGTCTACGTGAAAAGAGAAGGAAGACATTGCTGGTAGTATTGTCTTCAGAGTTGTTAAACACCTCAGCGCACTGAAGGAAGCCATCTGACTGTGTGAGGGGCAAGATCGTTGATGTCTGCAGGCAGAGTAGGAGCTCTCCTGTCTGACTGGTCCACCAATAGCAGAGAAGATGACCCTTGAGACACAGCCCTCCTCATTTGCATAATGAGGCAGAAATGCATACAAAAATTAAGACAGGCAGAAATAAATACCATGGGTGAAAATAAATAAGGTAAATAAATACAAAGGAAGAATAAAACAGACAAAAATATTAAAACACACATAAATAAATACATTAAAAAATTAGTAATAAATAAAGTTGAATAAACAAATAAGGTAATTATAACAAAGGTGAATAAGTAAAGGCACTAATTAAAATAATACATTTATGTCTCCTTGTATAATTTAATTACTACCTACATTTATTTTTTACTTATTTTTTGTGTATTTAATTGGATGCTTATTTATTTATTGAGCATTTATTTATTTCTGTATTTATTTCTGACTGTGTCAGGATCGGTCCTCCATAGCGGGGTGGGAGAGTTATCAAGCACGTAAAGTTTGGTTCAGATGTGAGCATGTACACTGAAGTTACAACAACTTCCTGTGTCATGGCGAAGACTTGATCTCTGACGCCACGCCACGGACACCCATTGACGAAAACTCGCAAATAGCACAACTTTTCATCTTCAATGCCTTTAGAAGGCACAGCACAAATTTGAAGTCGGTCGGACTAAATCCCTAGGAGGAGTTCGTTAAAGTACGAAGTGTGTAAATCATCCAAAATTTGACGTAAAATTCAAAATGGCCGACTTCCTGTTGATTTTAGGGCATCGCTCCAAGAGGCTTTTTTGTGCGTCTGGACAAGATACACGTACCACAGAAAATTCGTGCACGTAGGAAAACGTGCGGCGGGGGCTGCTTCGTTAAAAGTCACTTCCTGTTGCCAGCAGGTGGCGCTATGACTGTCTGTGAATGTCAGCATGTACATGTGTTCAGGGCGGGACTCTCATCCTACATGTACAGTTTGGTCCAGATGTGAGCATGTACACTGAAGTTACGACAACTTCCGTGTCATGGCGAAGAGTTGATCTTTGACGCCACGCCACGGACACGCCCATTGACGAAAACTTGCAAATAGCACAACTTTTCATCTTCAATGCCTTTAGAAGGCACAGCAAATTTGAGGTCGGTCGGACTAAATCCCTAGGAGGAGTTCGTTAAAGTACGAAGTGTGTAAATCATCCAAAATTTGACGTAAAATTCAAAATGGCCGACTTCCTGTTGATTTTAGGCATCGCTCCAAGAGGCTTTTTTGTGCGTCTGGACAAGATACACGTACCACAGAAAATTCGTGCACGTAGGTAAAACGTGCGGCGGGGGCTGCTTCGTTAAAAGTCATTCCTGTTGCCAGCAGGTGGCGCTATGACTGTGTGAATGTCAGCATGTACATGTTCAGGGCGGGACTCTCATCCTACATGTACAGTTTGGTCCAGATGTGAGCATGTACACTGAAGTTACGACAACTTCCGTGTCATGGCGAAGAGCTGATCTTTGACGCCACGCCACGGACACGCCCATTGACGAAAACTTGCAAATAGCACAACTTTTCATCTTCAATGCCTTTAGAAGGCACAGCACAAATTTGAGGTCGGTCGGACTAAATCCCTAGGAGGAGTTCGTTAAAGTACGAAGTGTGTAAATCATCCAAAATTTGACGTAAAATTCAAAATGGCCGACTTCCTGTTGTTTAGGCTATGGCTCCAAGAGCTTTTTTGTGCGTCTGGACAAGATACACGTACCACAGAAAATTCGTGCACGTAGGTGAAACGTGCGGCGGGGGCTGCTTCGTTAAAGGTCACTTTCTGTTGCCAGCAGGTGGCGCTATGACTGTGGGTGAATGTCGGCATGTACATGTGTTCAGGGCGGGACTCTCATCCTACATGTACAGTTTGGTCCAGATGTGAGCATGTACACTGAAGTTACAACAACTTCCTGTTTCATGCGAATCATCGACGCCACGGACACGCCCATTGACGAAAACGCGCAAATAGCACAACTTTTCATCGTCAATGCCTTTAGAAGGCACAGCAGAAATTTGACGTCGATCCGACTAAATCCCTAGGAGGAGTTCGTTAAAGTACGAAGTGTGTAAATCATCCAAAAATGGCCATAAAATTCAAAATGGCCGACTTCCTGTTGACTTTAGGCTATGGGTTCTTGAGGCTTTTTGTGCGTCTTGATACGATACATGTCCCCAGAAAATTTCGTACATGTAGGTTGAACGTGAACGAGGGGCTAATCATTTCCAATTTTCTAGGTGGCGCTAGCGAGTCATTTTGCCACGCCCATGTGCGAAACTTGTAGAATACGAAATTTTTCACCGGTTCTGACATGTTTGCAAATTTTGGTGAGTTTTCGAGTATGTTTAGGCCATGTCATTTGGGCCTACTTTGCAGAAAAAAAAAAAAAAAAAAAAAAAAAAAAAATTAAAGCTGCAAGCAGCGTTGGGCGGGCCCTCGCACTTGTAAGCGCGTCCGCGTGTGAGCCGGCCGAGTTGCACATTCTGGAGCTCTGCCGGTGCGGCTGTGAATTTCCTACGCGGTTATGACGCCGCATGAAGGTGTATATGTCACTTCCTGTGTCCCTATGTGGAGCTACATAGCACTTGCCGCTATGAATATAAATCGGTATTGACGTGTAGATGTCTGGGGGTGGGAGAGTTATCAAGCACGTAAAGTTTGGTTCAGATGTGAGCATGTACACTGAACAATAATGTACCCAAACAATAAAATAAATTCCTTTTATATTTCCCTGCCTTGTTGTTTATGTGTACATACAGAGGAAGAATGTGAGAACAGCACATTTCATCGTTACTGTGTGCTGTACGCAGTTCTGTGTCCATGCATGCAGCAAACTGAAAGCACTGTCTGTCGGAGCGTCTACGTGAAAAGAGAAGGAAGACATGGCTGGTAGTGTCTTCAGAGTTGTTAAACACCTCAGCGCACTGAAGGAAGCCATCTGACTGTGTGAGGGGCAAGATCGTTGATGTCTGCAGGCAGAGTAGGCTAGAGCTCTCCTGTCTGACTGGTCCACCAATAGCAGAGAAGATGACCCCTTGAGACACAGCCCCTCCTCATTTGCATAATGAGGCAGAAATGCATACAGAAATTTAAAAAGGACAGGCAGAAATAAATACCATGGGTGAAAATAAATAAGGTAAAAATACAAAGGAAGAATAAAACAGACAAAAAATAAAACACACACATAAATAAATATATTAAAAAATTAGTAATAAATAAAGTTGAATATATAACAAATAAGGTAATTATAACAAAGGTGAATAAGTAAAGGCACTAATTAAAATATACATTTATGTCTCCTTGTATAATTTAATTACTACCTACATTTATTTACTTTATTTTTTTGTGTATTTAATTGGATGCTTATTTATTTATTGAGCATTTATTTATTTCTGTATTTATTTCTGACTGTGTCAGGATCGGTCCTCCATAGCGGGGTGGGAGAGTTATCAAGCACGTAAAGTTTGGTTCAGATGTGCATGTACACTGAAGTTACAACAACTTCCTGTGTCATGGCGAAGACTTGATCTTTGACGCCACGCCACGGACACCATTGACGAAAACTCGCAAATAGCACAACTTTTCATCTTCAATGCCTTTAGAAGGCACAGCACAAATTTGAAGTCGGTCGGACTAAATCCCTAGGAGGAGTTCGTTAAAGTACGAAGTGTGTAAATCATCCAAAATTTGACGTAAAATTCAAAATGGCCGACTTCCTGTTGATTTTAGGGCATCGCTCCAAGAGGCTTTTTTGTGCGTCTGGACAAGATACACGTACCACAGAAAATTCGTGCACGTAGGTGAAACGTGCGGCGGGGGCTGCTTCGTTAAAAGTCACTTCCTGTTGCCAGCAGGTGGCGCTATGACTGGGTGAATGTCAGCATGTACATGTGTCAGGGCGGGACTCTCATCCTACATGTACAGTTTGGTCCAGATGTGAGCATGTACACTGAAGTTACGACAACTTCCGTGTCATGGCGAAGAGTTGATCTTTGACGCCACGCCACGGACACGCCCATTGACGAAAACTTGCAAATAGCAAACTTTTCATCTTCAATGCCTTTAGAAGGCACAGCAAATTTGAGGTCGGTCGGACTAAATCCCTAGGAGGAGTTCGTTAAAGTACGAAGTGTGTAAATCATCCAAAATTTGACGTAAAATTCAAAATGGCCGACTTCCTGTTGGGTTTAGGCTATGGCTCCAAGAGACTTTTTTGTGCGTCTGGACAAGATACACGTACACAGAAAATTCGTGCACGTAGGTGAAACGTGGGGGGGGCTGCTTCGTTAAAAGTCACTTCCTGTTGCCAGCAGGTGGCGCTATGACTGTGGGTGAATGTCAGCATGTACATGTGTTCAGGGCGGGACTCTCATCCTACATGTACAGTTTGGTCCAGATGTGAGCATGTACACTGAAGTTACGACAACTTCCGTGTCATGGCGAAGAGTTGATCTTTGACGCCACGCCACGGACACGCCCATTGACGAAAACTTGCAAATAGCACAACTTTTCATTCAATGCCTTTAGAAGGCACAGCACAAATTTGAGGTCGGTCGGACTAAATCCCTAGGAGGAGTTCGTTAAAGTACGAAGTGTGTAAATCATCCAAAAATGGCCGTAAAATTCAAAATGGCCGACTTCCTGTTGACTTTAGGCTATGGGTTCTTGAGGCTTTTTTGTGCGTCTTGATACGATACATGTCCCCAGAAAATTTCGTACATGTAGGTTGAACGTGAACGAGGGGCTAATTTTCCAATTTTCTAGGTGGCGCTAGCGAGTCATTTTGCACGCCCATGTGCGAAACTTGTAGAATACGAAATTTTTCACCGGTTCTGACATGTTTGCAAATTTTGGTGATTTTCGAGTATGTTTAGGCCATGTCATTTGGGCCTACTTTGCAGAAAAAAAAAAAAAAAAAAAAAAAAAAAAATTAAGCTGCAAGCAGCGTTGGGCGGGCCCTCGCACTTGTAGCGCGTCCGCGCGTGAGCCGGCCGAGTTGCACATTCTGGAGCTCTGCCGGTGCGGCTGTGAATTTCCTACGCGGTTCCGACGCCGCATGAAGGTGCTATATGTCACTTCCTGTGTCCCCTATGTGGAGCTACATAGCACTTGCCGCTATGAATATAAATCGGTATTGGCGTGTAGATGTCTGCGGGGTGGGAGAGTTATCAAGCACGTAAAGTTTGTTTCAGATGTGCATGTACACTGAACAATAATGTACCCAAACAAAAATAAATTCCTTTTATATTTCCCTGCCTTGTTGTTTATGTGTACATACAGAGGAAGAATGTGAGAACAGCACACATTTCATCGTTACTGTGTGTTAGAGCAGGGAGAACAGTGGATACTTTTAATACAGCCCACACCCCTAATACTGTGTAACTATAACAAGTAGAGAACAGAAGAAAAAGATGTTCTTTCTTTACAACTGTCTGCATAGCTTATTCATATTGTGTAATGAATGAAAATAAATAGGCCTACTAGGCTCCTCTCTACTTTGACATTTAAGATTAGCTTGTTTGATCCACCTTCATACACATGTGACATTACTGTACAACTTGAGAAAGGTGAGTTGTTTTCTGCTCCAGCCTGCCTAAAAGAAAAGCGTTTTGGGATTAAATGGACTTTATTAGCTGCTGCAGTGCAGGATGAACTCAGAATAGACCCATTTCTCACCTTATTATTCTAAATCATGCAACGAAGAAGAAAAATGCATAATAAATCCTGGGACAAAATCTGTCCACAAATACTGCAGCATGTAGTCTGATGAACAAGACTTGTGTTATAGCTGACTTGGGCAGTGAAATGTTTTTTTTAATTCATGTGGTCATAGTTGTCCACAACTCAAATCAGAAATAAGAAGAAATTTTATACCACCTCAAGAAGGCTTCCTATCAGAAAGGTAGGAAGGTATTTCAAATGTACAACTGCAGTACTTAAATCTAAGTAAAGTAATTTCCTGACATTACTGTTACGCATGTAACAGGTTTTATACTTCCTGTGAGTATAATCCAATCAATCTTTTTTCATACTGTATATCCGTTGTGTAATTTGATAAATTGTGTGTATGTGGTGCTGCATCGGGTGCATTGCCCTCTCAGAGAAGACTCTGACTGCAACATGCGTCTTTGTAAAGAGAGAAACGGACAGAAAAAGTCTCTAACTCTGCCTGTCAGCTCGCTCTGCTCCGTTAAAACTGAATTTACCATACAGAATTGAATACGAGTGCACTCCAGATTTAGCTGCAGCCAGCTGACCGTGTGCTTCTCCCTATACCGCAGTTCTGTGTCCATGCATGCAGCAAACTGAAAGCACTGTCTGTCGGAGGTCTACGTGAAAAGAGAAGGAAGACATTGCTGGTAGTATTGTCTTCAGAGTTGTTAAACACCTCAGCGCACTGAAGGAAGCCATCTGACTGTGTGAGGGGCAAGATCGTTGATGTCTGCAGGCAGAGTAGGAGCTCTCCTGTCTGACTGGTCCACCAATAGCAGAGAAGATGACCCCTTGAGACACAGCCCTCCTCATTTGCATAATGAGGCAGAAATGCATACAAAAATTTAAGACAGGCAGAAATAAATACCATGGGTGAAAATAAATAAGGTAAATAAATACAAAGGAAGAATAAAACAGACAAAAATATTAAACACACACATAAATAAATACATTAAAAAAATTAGTAATAAATAAAGTTGAATAAACAAATAAGGTAATTATAACAAAGGTGAATAAGTAAAGGCACTAATTAAATATATACATTTATGTCTCCTTGTATAATTTATATTACCTACATTTATTTATTTACTTTATTTTTTTGTGTATTTAATTGGATGCTTATTTATTTATTGAGCATTTATTTATTTCTGTATTTATTTCTGACTGTGTCAGGATCGGTCCTCCAGGGGGTGGGAGAGTTATCAAGCACGTAAAGTTTGGTTCAGATGTGAGCATGTACACTGAAGTTACAACAACTTCCTGTGTCATGGCGAAGACTTGATCTCTGACGCCACGCCACGGACACACCCATTGACGAAAACTCGCAAATAGCCAACTTTTCATCTTCAATGCCTTTAGAAGGCACAGCAAATTTGAAGTCGGTCGGACTAAATCCCTAGGAGGAGTTCGTTAAAGTACGAAGTGTGTAAATCATCCAAAATTTGACGTAAAATTCAAAATGGCCGACTTCCTGTTGATTTTAGGGCATCGCTCCAAGAGGCTTTTTTGTGCGTCTGGACAAGATACACGTACCACAGAAAATTCGTGCACGTAGGTAAAACGTGCGGCGGGGGCTGCTTCGTTAAAAGTCACTTCCTGTTGCCAGCAGGTGGCGCTATGACTGTCTGTGAATGTCAGCATGTACATGTGTTCAGGGCGGGACTCTCATCCTACATGTACAGTTTGGTCCAGATGTGAGCATGTACACTGAAGTTACGACAACTTCCGTGTCATGGCGAAGAGTTGATCTTTGACGCCACGCCACGGACACGCCCATTGACGAAAACTTGCAAATAGCACAATTTCATCTTCAATGCCTTTAGAAGGCACAGCACAAATTTGAGGTCGGTCGGACTAAATCCCTAGGAGGAGTTCGTTAAAGTACGAAGTGTGTAAATCATCCAAAATTTGACGTAAAATTCAAAATGGCCGACTTCCTGTTGTTTAGGCTATGGCTCCAAGAGGCTTTTTGTGCGTCTGGACAAGATACACGTACCACAGAAAATTCGTGCACGTAGGTGAAACGTGCGGCGGGGGCTGCTTCGTTAAAAGTCACTTCTGTTGCCAGCAGGTGGCGCTATGACTGTGGGTGAATGTCAGCATGTACATGTGTTCAGGGCGGGACTCTCATCCTACATGTACAGTTTGGTCCAGATGTGAGCATGTACACTGAAGTTACGACAACTTCGTGTCATGGCGAAGAGTTGATCTTTGACGCCACGCCACGGACACGCCCATTGACGAAAACTGCAATAGCACAACTTTTCATCTTCAATGCCTTTAGAAGGCACAGCAAATTTGAGGTCGGTCGGACTAAATCCCTAGGAGGAGTTCGTTAAAGTACGAAGTGTGTAAATCATCCAAAATTTGACGTAAAATTCAAAATGGCCGACTTCCTGTTGGATTTTAGGCATGGCTCCAAGAGGCTTTTTGTGCGTCTGGACAAGATACACGTACCACAGAAAATTCGTGCACGTAGGTGAAACGTGCGGCGGGGGCTGCTTCGTTAAAGTCACTTCCTGTTGCCAGCAGGTGGCGCTATGACTGTGGGTGAATGTCAGCATGTACATGTGTTCAGGGCGGGACTCTCATCCTACATGTACAGTTTGGTCCAGATGTGAGCATGTACACTGAAGTTACGACAACTTCCGTGTCATGGCGAAGAGCTGATCTTGACGCCACGCCACGGACACGCCCATTGACGAAAACTCGCAAATAGCACAACTTTCATCTTCATGCCTTTAGAAGGACAGCACAAATTTGAGGTCGGTCGGACTAAATCCCTAGGAGGAGTTTCGTTAAAGTACGAAGGTGTAAATCATCCAAAATTTGAGTAAAATTCAAAATGGCCGACTTCCTGTTGGGTTTAGGCTATGGCTCCAAGAGCGACTTTTTGCGCTCTGGACAAGATACACGTACCACAGAAATTCGTGCACGTAGGTGAAACGTGCGGGGGCTGCTTCGTTAAAGTCACTTCTGTTGCCAGCAGGTGGCGCTATGACTGTGGGTGAAGTCGCCATGTACATGGTTCAGGGCGGGACTCTATCCTACATGTACAGTTTGGTCCAGATGTGAGCATGTACACTGAGTTACAACAACTTCTGTTTCATTGCGAATCATCGACGCCACGGACACGCCCATTGACGAAAACGCGCAAATAGCACAACTTTTCATCGTCAATGCCTTTAAAGGGCACAGCAGAAATTTGACGTCGTCGACTAAATCCCTAGGAGGAGTTCGTTAAAGTACGAAGTGTGTAAATCATCCAAAAATGGCATAAAATTCAAAATGGCCGACTTCCTGTGACTTTAGGCTATGGTTCTTGAGGCTTTTTGTGCGTCTTGATACGATACATGTCCCAGAAATTCGTACATGTAGGTTGAACGTGAACGAGGGGCTAATCATTTCCAATTTTCTAGGTGGCGCTAGCGAGTCATTTTGCCACGCCCATGTGCGAAACTTGTAGAATACGAAATTTTTTCACCGGTTCTGACATGTTTGCAAATTTTGGTGAGTTTTCGAGTATGTTTAGGCCATGTCATTTGGGCCTAACTTTGCAGAAA
>NW_024043977.1:0-14564 GCF_014851395.1 Micropterus salmoides
CGTGCGGCGGGGGCTGCTTCGTTAAAAGTCACTTCCTGTTGCCAGCAGGTGGCGCTATGACTGTGGGTGATCAGCATGTACATGTTCAGGGCGGGACTCTCATCCTACATGTACAGTTTGGTCCAGATGTGAGCATGTACACTGAAGTTACGACAACTTCCGTGTCATGGCGAAGAGTTGATCTTTGACGCCACGCCACGGACACGCCCATTGACGAAAACTTGCAAATAGCACAACTTTTCATCTTCAATGCCTTTAGAAGGCACACAAAATTTGAGGTCGGTCGGACTAAATCCCTAGGAGGTTCGTTAAAGTACGAAGTGTGTAAATCATCCAAAATTTGACGTAAAATTCAAAATGGCCGACTTCCTGTTGGGTTTAGGCTATGGCTCCAAGAGACTTTTTTGTGCGTCTGGACAAGATACACGTACCACAGAAAATTCGTGCACGTAGGTGAAACGTGCGGCGGGGGCTGCTTCGTTAAAGGTCACTTTCTGTTGCCAGCAGGTGCGCTATGACTGTGGGTGAATGTCGGCATGTACATGTGTTCAGGGCGGGACTCTCATCCTACATGTACAGTTTGGTCCAGATGTGAGCATGTACACTGAAGTTACAACAACTTCCTGTTTCATCGAATCATCGACGCCACGGACACGCCCATTGACGAAAACGCAAATAGCACAACTTTTCATCGTCAATGCCTTTAGAAGGCACAGCAGAAATTTGACGTCGATCCGACTAAATCCCTAGGAGGAGTTCGTTAAAGTACGAAGTGTGTAAATCATCCAAAAATGGCCGTAAAATTCAAAATGGCCGACTTCCTGTTGACTTTAGGCTATGGGTTCTTGAGGCTTTTTTGTGCGTCTTGATATGATACATGTCCCCAGAAAATTTCGTACATGTAGGTTGAACGTGAACGAGGGGCTAATTTTTCCAATTTTCTAGGTGGCGCTAGCGAGTCATTTTGCAACGCCCATGTGCGAAACTTGTAGAATACGAAATTTTTCACCGGTTCTGACATGTTTGCAAATTTTGGTGAGTTTTCGAGATGTTTAGGCCATGTCATTGGCCTACTTTGCAGAAAAAAAAAAAATAAAATATTAAAGCTGCAAGCAGCGTTGGGCGGGCCCTCGCACTTGTAAGCGCGTCCGCGCGTGAGCCGGCCGAGTTGCACATTCTGGAGCTCTGCCGGTGCGGCTGTGAATTTCCTACGCGGTTCCGACCCGCATGAAGTGCTATATGTCACTTCCTGTGTCCCCTATGTGGAGCTACATAGCACTTGCCGCTATGAATATAAATCGGTATTGGCGTGTAGATGTCTGCGGGGTGGGAGAGTTATCAAGCACGTAAAGTTTGTTTCAGATGTGAGCATGTACACTGAACAATAATGTACCCAAACAATAAATAAATTCCTTGCCTTGTTGTTTATGTGTACATACAGAGGAAGAATGTGAGAACAGCACACATTTCATCGTTACTGTGTGTTAGAGCATGGGAGAACAGTGGATACTTTTAATACAGCCCACACCCCTAATACTGTGTAACTATAACAAGTAGAGAACAGAAGAAAAAGATGTTCTTTCTTTACAACTGTCTGCATAGCTTATTCATATTGTGTAATGAATGAAAATAAATAGGCCTACTAGGCTCCTCTCTACTTTGACATTTAAGATTAGCTTGTTTGATCCACCTTCATACACATGTGACATTACTGTACAACTTGAGAAAGGTGAGTTGTTTTCTGCTCCAGCCTGCCTAAAAGAAAAGCGTTTTTGGGATTAAATGGACTTTATTAGCTGCTGCAGTGCAGGATGAACTCAGAATAGACCCATTTCTCACCTTATTATTCTAAATCATGCAACGAAGAAGAAGAAATGCATAATAAATCCTGGGACAAAATCTGTCCACAAATACTGTACAGCATGTAGTCTGATGAACAAGACTTGTGTTATAGCTGACTTGGGCAGTGAAATGTTTTTTTTAATTCATGTGGTCATAGTTGTCCACAACTCAAATCAGAATATAAGAAGAAATGTTTTATACCACCTCAAGAAGGCTTCCTATCAGAAAGGTAGGAAGGTATTTCAAATGTACAACTGCAGTACTTAAATCTAAGTAAAGTAATTTCCCTGACATTTTTGTGTTACTTTACTTTTAATAGACCCATGTAAGAGGTTTTACTTCCTGTGAGTATAATCCAATCAATCTTATTTTCATACTGTATATCCGTTGTGTAATTTGATAAATTGTGTTGTATGTCGTGCTCGCATCTCAGAGAAGACTCTGACTGCAACATGCGTCTTTGTAAAGAGAGAAACGACAGAAAAAGTCTCTAACTCTGCCTGTCAGCTCGCTCTGCTCCGTTAAAACTGAATTTACCATACAGAATTGAATACGAGTGCACTCCAGATTTAGCTGCAGCCAGCTGACCGTGTGCTTCTCCCTATACCGCAGTTCTGTGTCCATGCATGCAGCAAACTGAAAGCACTGTCTGTCGGAGTCTACGTGAAAAGAGAAGGAAGACATTGCTGGTAGTATTGTCTTCAGAGTTGTTAAACACCTCAGCGCACTGAAGGAAGCCATCTGACTGTGTGAGGGGCAAGATCGTTGATGTCTGCAGGCAGAGTAGGAGCTCTCCTGTCTGACTGGTCCACCAATAGCAGAGAAGATGACCCCTTGAGACACAGCCCCTCCTCATTTGCATAATGAGGCAGAAATGCATACAAAAATTTAAAAAGACAGGCAGAAATAAATACCATGGGTGAAAATAAATAAGGTAAATAAATACAAAGGAAGAATAAAACAGACAAAAATATTAAAACACACATAAATAAATACATTAAAAAAATTAGTAATAAATAAAGTTGAATAAACAAATAAGGTAATTATAACAAAGGTGAATAAGTAAAGGCACTAATTAAAATATATACATTTATGTCTCCTTGTATAATTTAATTACTACCTACATTTATTTATTTACTTATTTTTTTGTGTATTTAATTGGATGCTTATTTATTTATTGAGCATTTATTTATTTCTGTATTTATTTCTGACTGTGTCAGGATCGGTCCTCCATAGCGGGGTGGGAGAGTTATCAAGCACGTAAAGTTTGGTTCAGATGTGAGCATGTACACTGAAGTTACAACAACTTCCTGTGTCATGGCGAAGACTTGATCTCTGACGCCACGCCACGGACACACCCATTGACGAAAACTCGCAAATAGCACAACTTTTCATCTTCAATGCCTTTAGAAGGCACAGCACAAATTTGAAGTCGGTCGGACTAAATCCCTAGGAGGAGTTCGTTAAAGTACGAAGTGTGTAAATCATCCAAAATTTGACGTAAAATTCAAAATGGCCGACTTCCTGTTGATTTTAGGGCATCGCTCCAAGAGGCTTTTTTGTGCGTCTGGACAAGATACACGTACCACAGAAAATTCGTGCACGTAGGTAAACGTGCGGCGGGGGCTGCTTCGTTAAAAGTCACTTCCTGTTGCCAGCAGGTGGCGCTATGACTGTCTGTGAATGTCAGCATGTACATGTGTTCAGGGCGGGACTCTCATCCTACATGTACAGTTTGGTCCAGATGTGAGCATGTACACTGAAGTTACGACAACTTCCGTGTCATGGCGAAGAGTGATCTTTGACGCCACGCCACGGACACGCCCATTGACGAAAACTTGCAAATAGCACAACTTTTCATCTTCAATGCCTTTAGAAGGCACAGCACAAATTTGAGGTCGGTCGGACTAAATCCCTAGGAGGAGTTCGTTAAAGTACGAAGTGTGTAAATCATCCAAAATTTGACGTAAAATTCAAAATGGCCGACTTCCTGTTGTTTTAGGCATGGCTCCAAGAGGCTTTTTTGTGCGTCTGGACAAGATACACGTACCACAGAAAATTCGTGCACGTAGGTAAACGTGCGGCGGGGGCTGCTTCGTTAAAGTCACTTCCTGTTGCCAGCAGGTGGCGCTATGACTGTGGGTGAATGTCAGCATGTACATGTGTTCAGGGCGGGACTCTCATCCTACATGTACAGTTTGGTCCAGATGTGAGCATGTACACTGAAGTTACGACAACTTCCGTGTCATGGCGAAGAGTGATCTTTGACGCCACGCCACGGACACGCCCATTGACGAAAACTTGCAAATAGCACAACTTTTCATCTTCAATGCCTTTAGAAGGCACAGCACAAATTTGAGGTCGGTCGGACTAAATCCCTAGGAGGAGTTCGTTAAAGTACGAAGTGTGTAAATCATCCAAAATTTGACGTAAAATTCAAAATGGCCGACTTCCTGTTGGGTTTAGGCTATGGCTCCAAGAGACTTTTTTGTGCGTCTGGACAAGATACACGTACCACAGAAAATTCGTGCACGTAGGTGAAACGTGCGGCGGGGGCTGCTTCGTTAAAGGTCACTTTCTGTTGCCAGCAGGTGGCGCTATGACTGTGGGTGAATGTCGGCATGTACATGTGTTCAGGGCGGGACTCTCATCCTACATGTACAGTTTGGTCCAGATGTGAGCATGTACACTGAAGTTACAACAACTTCCTGTTTCATTGCGAATCATCGACGCCACGGACACGCCCATTGACGAAAACGCGCAAATAGCACAACTTTTCATCGTCAATGCCTTTAGAAGGCACAGCAGAAATTTGACGTCGATCCGACTAAATCCCTAGGAGGAGTTCGTTAAAGTACGAAGTGTGTAAATCATCCAAAAATGGCCATAAAATTCAAAATGGCCGACTTCCTGTTGACTTTAGGCTATGGGTTCTTGAGGCTTTTTTGTGCGTCTTGATACGATACATGTCCCCAGAAAATTTCGTACATGTAGGTTGAACGTGAACGAGGGGCTAATTTTTCCAATTTTCTAGGTGGCGCTAGCGAGTCATTTTGCCACGCCCATGTGCGAAACTTGTAGAATACGAAATTTTTCACCGGTTCTGACATGTTTGCAAATTTTGGTGAGTTTTCGAGTATGTTTAGGCCATGTCATTTGGGCCTACTTTGCAGAAAAAAAAAAAAAAAAATCAAATTCATAGGGACCTCGCACGGTCGTGCTCGGGCCCTAATTAAGCTGCAAGCAGCGTTGGGCGGGCCCTCGCACTTGTAAGCGCGTCCGCGTGTGAGCCGGCCGAGTTGCATATTCTGGAGCTCTGCCGGTGCGGCTGTGAATTTGCTACGCGGTTATGCGCCGCATGAAGGTGTATATGTCACTTCCTGTGTCCCCTATGTGGAGCTACATAGCACTTGCCGCTATGAATATAAATCGGTATTGGCGTGTAGATGTCTGGGGTGAGAGTTATCAAGCACGTAAAGTTTGTTTCAGATGTGAGCATGTACACTGAACAATAATGTACCCAAACAATAAAATAAATTCCTTTTATATTTCCCTGCCTTGTTGTTTATGTGTACATACAGAGGAAGAATGTGAGAACAGCACACATTTCATCGTTACTGTGTGCTGTACCGCAGTTCTGTGTCCATGCATGCAGCAAACTGAAAGCACTGTCTGTCGGAGCGTCTACGTGAAAAGAGAAGGAAGACATGCTGGTAGTATTGTCTTCAGAGTTGTTAAACACCTCAGCGCACTGAAGGAAGCCATCTGACTGTGTGAGGGGCAAGATCGTTGATGTCTGCAGGCAGAGTAGGAGCTCTCCTGTCTGACTGGTCCACCAATAGCAGAGAAGATGACCCCTTGAGACACAGCCCCTCCTCATTTGCATAATGAGGCAGAAATGCATACAAAAATTTAAAAAGACAGGCAGAAATAAATACCATGGGTGAAAATAAATAAGGTAAAAAATACAAAGGAAGAATAAACAGACAAAAATATTAAAACACACATAAATAAATACATTAAAAAAATTAGTAATAAATAAAGTTGAATAAAAAATAAATAGGTAATTATAACAAAGGTGAATAAGTAAAGGCACTAATTAAATATATACATTTATGTCTCCTTGTATAATTTAATTACTACCTACATTTATTTATTTACTTTATTTTTTTGTGTATTTAATTGGATGCTTATTTATTTATTGAGCATTTATTTATTTCTGTATTTATTTCTGACTGTGTCAGGATCGGTCCTCCATAACGGGGTGGGAGAGTTATCAAGCACGTAAAGTTTGGTTCAGATGTGAGCATGTACACTGAAGTTACAACAACTTCCTGTGTCATGGCGAAGACTTGATCTCTGACGCCACGCCACGGACACACCCATTGACGAAAACTCGCAAATAGCACAACTTTTCATCTTCAATGCCTTTAGAAGGCACAGCACAAATTTGAAGTCGGTCGGACTAAATCCCTAGGAGGAGTTCGTTAAAGTACGAAGTGTGTAAATCATCCAAAATTTGACGTAAAATTCAAAATGGCCGACTTCCTGTTGATTTTAGGGCATCGCTCCAAGAGGCTTTTTTGTGCGTCTGGACAAGATACACGTACCACAGAAAATTCGTGCACGTAGGTAAACGTGCGGCGGGGGCTGCTTCGTTAAAAGTCACTTCCTGTTGCCAGCAGGTGGCGCTATGACTGTCTGTGAATGTCAGCATGTACATGTGTTCAGGGCGGGACTCTCATCCTACATGTACAGTTTGGTCCAGATGTGAGCATGTACACTGAAGTTACGACAACTTCCGTGTCATGGCGAAGAGTTGATCTTTGACGCCACGCCACGGACACGCCCATTGACGAAAACTTGCAAATAGCACAACTTTTCATCTTCAATGCCTTTAGAAGGCACAGCACAAATTTGAGGTCGGTCGGACTAAATCCCTAGGAGGAGTTCGTTAAAGTACGAAGTGTGTAAATCATCCAAAATTTGACGTAAAATTCAAAATGGCCGACTTCCTGTTGGGTTTAGGCTATGGCTCCAAGAGACTTTTTTGTGCGTCTGGACAAGATACACGTACCACAGAAAATTCGTGCACGTAGGTGAAAACGTGCGGCGGGGGCTGCTTCGTTAAAAGTCACTTCCTGTTGCCAGCAGGTGGCGCTATGACTGTGGGTGAATGTCAGCATGTACATGTGTTCAGGGCGGGACTCTCATCCTACATGTACAGTTTGGTCCAGATGTGAGCATGTACACTGAAGTTACGACAACTTCCGTGTCATGGCGAAGAGTGATCTTTGACGCCACGCCACGGACACGCCCATTGACGAAAACTTGCAAATAGCACAACTTTTCATCTTCAATGCCTTTAGAAGGCACAGCACAAATTTGAGGTCGGTCGGACTAAATCCCTAGGAGGAGTTCGTTAAAGTACGAAGTGTGTAAATCATCCAAAATTTGACGTAAAATTCAAAATGGCCGACTTCCTGTTGGGTTTAGGCTATGGCTCCAAGAGACTTTTTTGTGCGTCTGGACAAGATACACGTACCACAGAAAATTCGTGCACGTAGGTGAAACGTGCGGCGGGGGCTGCTTCGTTAAAGGTCACTTTCTGTTGCCAGCAGGTGGCGCTATGACTGTGGGTGAATGTCGGCATGTACATGTGTTCAGGGCGGGACTCTCATCCTACATGTACAGTTTGGTCCAGATGTGAGCATGTACACTGAAGTTACAACAACTTCCTGTTTCATTGCGAATCATCGACGCCACGGACACGCCCATTGACGAAAACGCGCAAATAGCACAACTTTTCATCGTCAATGCCTTTAGAAGGCACAGCAGAAATTTGACGTCGATCCGACTAAATCCCTAGGAGGAGTTCGTTAAAGTACGAAGTGTGTAAATCATCCAAAAATGGCCATAAAATTCAAAATGGCCGACTTCCTGTTGACTTTAGGCTATGGGTTCTTGAGGCTTTTTTGTGCGTCTTGATACGATACATGTCCCCAGAAAATTTCGTACATGTAGGTTGAACGTGAACGAGGGGCTAATTTTCCAATTTTCTAGGTGGCGCTAGCGAGTCATTTTGCCACGCCCATGTGCGAAACTTGTAGAATACGAAATTTTTCACCGGTTCTGACATGTTTGCAAATTTTGGTGAGTTTTCGAGTATGTTTAGGCCATGTCATTTGGGCCTACTTTGCAGAAAAAAAAAAAAAAAAAAAAAAAAAAAATCCGAGCACAATAGGGACCTCGCACGTCGTGCTCGGGCCCTAATAATCCGAGCAATTCAATAGGGACCTCGCACGGTCGTGCTCGGGCCCTAATTAAAGCTGCAGCAGCGTGGGCGGGCCCTCGCACTTTACGCGTCCGCGTGTGAGCGGCCGAGTTGCATATTCTGGAGCTCTGCCGGTGCGGCTGTGAATTTGCTACGCGGTTATGTCGCCGCATGAAGGTGTTATGTCACTTCCTGTGTCCCCTATGTGGAGCTACATAGCACTTGCCGCTATGAATATAAATCGGTGTTGGCGTGTAGATGTCTGCGGGGTGGGAGAGTTATCAAGCACGTAAAGTTTGTTTCAGATGTGAGCATGTACACTGAACAATAATGTACCCAAACAATAAAATAAATTCCTTTTATATTTCCCTGCCTTGTTGTTTATGTGTACATACAGAGGAAGAATGTGAGAACAGCACACATTTCATCGTTACTGTGTGCTGTACCGCAGTTCTGTGTCCATGCATGCAGCAAACTGAAAGCACTGTCTGTCGGAGCGTCTACGTGAAAAGAGAAGGAAGACATTGCTGGTAGTATTGTCTTCAGAGTTGTTAAACACCTCAGCGCACTGAAGGAAGCCATCTGACTGTGTGAGGGCAAGATCGTTGATGTCTGCAGGCAGAGTAGGAGCTCTCCTGTCTGACTGGTCCACCAATAGCAGAGAAGATGACCCCTTGAGACACAGCCCCTCCTCATTTGCATAATGAGGCAGAAATGCATACAAAAATTTAAAAAAGACAGGCAGAAATAAATACCATGGGTGAAAATAAATAAGGTAAATAAATACAAAGGAAGAATAAAACAGACAAAAATATTAAACACACACATAAATAAATACATTAAAAAATTAGTAATAAATAAAGTTGAATAAACAAATAAGGTAATTATAACAAAGGTGAATAGTAAAGGCACTAATTAAAATATACATTTATGTCTCCTTGTATAATTTAATTACTACCTACATTTATTTATTTACTTTATTTTTTGTGTATTTAATTGGATGCTTATTTATTTATTGAGCATTTATTTATTTCTGTATTTATTTCTGACTGTGTCAGGATCGGTCCTCCATAACGGGGTGGGAGAGTTATCAAGCACGTAAAGTTTGGTTCAGATGTGAGCATGTACACTGAAGTTACAACAACTTCCTGTGTCATGGCGAAGACTTGATCTCTGACGCCACGCCACGGACACACCCATTGACGAAAACTCGCAAATAGCACAACTTTTCATCTTCAATGCCTTTAGAAGGCACAGCACAAATTTGAAGTCGGTCGGACTAAATCCCTAGGAGGAGTTCGTTAAAGTACGAAGTGTGTAAATCATCCAAAATTTGACGTAAAATTCAAAATGGCCGACTTCCTGTTGATTTTAGGGCATCGCTCCAAGAGGCTTTTTTGTGCGTCTGGACAAGATACACGTACCACAGAAAATTCGTGCACGTAGGTAAACGTGCGGCGGGGGCTGCTTCGTTAAAAGTCACTTCCTGTTGCCAGCAGGTGGCGCTATGACTGTCTGTGAATGTCAGCATGTACATGTGTTCAGGGCGGGACTCTCATCCTACATGTACAGTTTGGTCCAGATGTGAGCATGTACACTGAAGTTACGACAACTTCCGTGTCATGGCGAAGAGTTGATCTTTGACGCCACGCCACGGACACGCCCATTGACGAAAACTTGCAAATAGCACAACTTTTCATCTTCAATGCCTTTAGAAGGCACAGCACAAATTTGAGGTCGGTCGGACTAAATCCCTAGGAGGAGTTCGTTAAAGTACGAAGTGTGTAAATCATCCAAAATTTGACGTAAAATTCAAAATGGCCGACTTCCTGTTGGTTTAGGCTATGGCTCCAAGAGCTTTTTTGTGCGTCTGGACAAGATACACGTACCACAGAAAATTCGTGCACGTAGGTGAAACGTGCGGCGGGGGCTGCTTCGTTAAAAGTCACTTCCTGTTGCCAGCAGGTGGCGCTATGACTGTGGGTGAATGTCAGCATGTACATGTGTTCAGGGCGGGACTCTCATCCTACATGTACAGTTTGGTCCAGATGTGAGCATGTACACTGAAGTTACGACAACTTCCGTGTCATGGCGAAGAGTGATCTTTGACGCCACGCCACGGACACGCCCATTGACGAAAACTTGCAAATAGCACAACTTTTCATCTTCAATGCCTTTAGAAGGCACAGCACAAATTTGAGGTCGGTCGGACTAAATCCCTAGGAGGAGTTCGTTAAAGTACGAAGTGTGTAAATCATCCAAAATTTGACGTAAAATTCAAAATGGCCGACTTCCTGTTGGGTTTAGGCTATGGCTCCAAGAGACTTTTTTGTGCGTCTGGACAAGATACACGTACCACAGAAAATTCGTGCACGTAGGTGAAACGTGCGGCGGGGGCTGCTTCGTTAAAGGTCACTTTCTTTGCCAGCAGGTGGCGCTATGACTGTGGGTGAATGTCGGCATGTACATGTGTTCAGGGCGGGACTCTCATCCTACATGTACAGTTTGGTCCAGATGTGAGCATGTACACTGAAGTTACAACAACTTCCTGTTTCATGCGAATCATCGACGCCACGGACACGCCCATTGACGAAAACGCGCAAATAGCACAACTTTTCATCGTCAATGCCTTTAGAAGGCACAGCAGAAATTTGACGTCGATCCGACTAAATCCCTAGGAGGAGTTCGTTAAAGTACGAAGTGTGTAAATCATCCAAAAATGGCCTAAAATTCAAAATGGCCGACTTCCTGTTGACTTTAGGCTATGGGTTCTTGAGGCTTTTTTGTGCGTCTTGATACGATACATGTCCCCAGAAAATTTCGTACATGTAGGTTGAACGTGAACGAGGGGCTAATTTTTCCAATTTTCTAGGTGGCGCTAGCGAGTCATTTTGCCACGCCCATGTGCGAAACTTGTAGAATACGAAATTTTTCACCGGTTCTGACATGTTTGCAAATTTTGGTGAGTTTTCGAGTATGTTTAGGCCATGTCATTTGGCCTACTTTGCAGAAAAAAAAAAAAAAAAAAATTAAAGCTGCAAGCAGCGTTGGGCGGGCCCTCGCACTTATAAGCGCGTCCGCGTGTGAGCCGGCCGAGTTGCATATTCTGGAGCTCTGCCGGTGCGGCTGTGAATTTGCTACGCGGTTATGACGCCGCATGAAGGTGTATATGTCACTTCCTGTGTCCCCTATGTGGAGCTACATAGCACTTGCCGCTATGAATATAAATCGGTATTGCGTGTAGATGTCTGCGGGGTGGGAGAGTTATCAAGCACGTAAAGTTTGTTTCAGATGTGAGCATGTACACTGAACAATAATGTACCCAAACAATAAAATAAATTCCTTTTATATTTCCCTGCCTTGTTGTTTATGTGTACATACAGAGGAAGAATGTGAGAACAGCACACATTTCATCGTTACTGTGTGCTGTACCGCAGTTCTGTGTCCATGCATGCAGCAAACTGAAAGCACCGTCTGTCGGAGCGTCTACGTGAAAAGAGAAGGAAGACATTGCTGGTATGTCTTCAGAGTTGTTAACACCTCAGCGCACTGAAGGAAGCCATTGACTGTGAGGGGCAAGATCGTTGAGTCTGCAGGCAGAGTAGGAGCTCTCCTGTCTGACTGGTCACCAATAGCAGAGAAGATGACCCCTTGAGACACAGCCCCTCCTCATTTGCATAAGAGCAGAAATGCATACAAAAATTTAAAAAAGACAGGCAGAATAAATACCATGGGTGAAAATAAATAAGGTAAATAAATACAAAGGAAGAATAAAACAGACAAAAATATTAAAACACACACATAAATAAATACATTAAAAAAATTAGTAATAATAAGTTGAATAAACAAATAAGGTAATTATAACAAAGGTGAATAAGTAAAGGCACTAATTAAATATATACATTTATGTCTCCTTGTATAATTTAATTACTACCTACATTTATTTATTTACTTTATTTTTTTGTGTATTTAATTGGATGCTTATTTATTTATTGAGCATTTATTTATTTCTGTATTTATTTCTGACTGTGTCAGGATCGGTCCTCCATAACGGGTGGGAGAGTTATCAAGCACGTAAAGTTTGGTTCAGATGTGAGCATGTACACTGAAGTTACAACAACTTCCTGTGTCATGGCGAAGACTTGATCTCTGACGCCACGCCACGGACACACCCATTGACGAAAACTCGCAAATAGCACAACTTTTCATCTTCAATGCCTTTAGAAGGCACAGCACAAATTTGAAGTCGGTCGGACTAAATCCCTAGGAGGAGTTCGTTAAAGTACGAAGTGTGTAAATCATCCAAAATTTGACGTAAAATTCAAAATGGCCGACTTCCTGTTGATTTTAGGGCATCGCTCCAAGAGGCTTTTTTGTGCGTCTGGACAAGATACACGTACCACAGAAAATTCGTGCACGTAGGTAAACGTGCGGCGGGGGCTGCTTCGTTAAAAGTCACTTCCTGTTGCCAGCAGGTGGCGCTATGACTGTCTGTGAATGTCAGCATGTACATGTGTTCAGGGCGGGACTCTCATCCTACATGTACAGTTTGGTCCAGATGTGAGCATGTACACTGAAGTTACGACAACTTCCGTGTCATGGCGAAGAGTTGATCTTTGACGCCACGCCACGGACACGCCCATTGACGAAAACTTGCAAATAGCACAACTTTTCATCTTCAATGCCTTTAGAAGGCACAGCACAAATTTGAGTCGGTCGGACTAAATCCCTAGGAGGAGTTCGTTAAAGTACGAAGTGTGTAAATCATCCAAAATTTGACGTAAAATTCAAATGGCCGACTTCCTGTTGGTTTAGGCTATGGCTCCAAGAGACTTTTTTGTGCGTCTGGACAAGATACACGTACCACAGAAAATTCGTGCACGTAGGTAAACGTGCGGCGGGGGCTGCTTCGTTAAAAGTCACTTCCTGTTGCCAGCAGGTGGCGCTATGACTGTGGGTGAATGTCAGCATGTACATGTTTCAGGGCGGGACTCTCATCCTACATGTACAGTTTGGTCCAGATGTGAGCATGTACACTGAAGTTACGACAACTTCCGTGTCATGGCGAAGAGCTGATCTTTGACGCCACGCCACGGACACGCCCATTGACGAAAACTTGCAAATAGCACAACTTTTCATCTTCAATGCCTTTAGAAGGCACAGCACAATTTGAGGTCGGTCGGACTAAATCCCTAGGAGGAGTTCGTTAAAGTACGAAGTGTGTAAATCATCCAAAATTTGACGTAAAATTCAAAATGGCCGACTTCCTGTTGGTTTTAGGCTATGGCTCCAAGAGACTTTTTGTGCGTCTGGACAAGATACACGTACCACAGAAAATTCGTGCACGTAGGTGAAACGTGCGGCGGGGGCTGCTTCGTTAAAGTCACTTTGTTGCCAGCAGGTGGCGCTATGACTGTGGGTGAATGTCAGCATGTACATGTGTTCAGGGCGGGACTCTCATCCTACATGTACAGTTTGGTCCAGATGTGAGCATGTACACTGAAGTTACGACAACTTCCGTGTCATGGCGAAGAGCTGATCTTTGACGCCACGCCACGGACACGCCCATTGACGAAAACTTGCAAATAGCACAACTTTTCATCTTCAATGCCTTTAGAAGGCACAGCAAAATTTGAGGTCGGTCGGACTAAATCCCTAGGAGGAGTTCGTTAAGTACGAAGTGTGTAAATCATCCAAAATTTGACGTAAAATTCAAAATGGCCGACTTCCTGTTGGTTTAGGCTATGGCTCCAAGAGACTTTTTTGTGCGTCTGGACAAGATACACGTACCACAGAAAATTCGTGCACGTAGGTGAAACGTGCGGCGGGGGCTGCTTCGTTAAAGGTCACTTTCTGTTGCCAGCAGGTGGCGCTATGACTGTGGTGAATGTCGGCATGTACATGTGTTCAGGGCGGGACTCTCATCCTACATGTACAGTTTGGTCCAGATGTGAGCATGTACACTGAAGTTACAACAACTTCCTGTTTCATTGCGAATCATCGACGCCACGGACACGCCCATTGACGAAAACGCAAATAGCACAACTTTTCATCGTCAATGCCTTTAGAAGCACAGCAGAAATTTGACGTCGATCCGACTAAATCCCTAGGAGGAGTTCGTTAAAGTACGAAGTTGTAAATCATCCAAAAATGGCCATAAAATTCAAAATGGCCGACTTCCTGTTGACTTTAGGCTATGGGTTCTTGGGCTTTTTTGTGCGTCTTGATACGATACATGTCCCCAGAAAATTTCGTACATGTAGGTTGAACGTGAACGAGGGGCTAATCATTTCCAATTTTCTAGGTGGCGCTAGCGAGTCATTTTGCCACGCCCATGTGCAAACTTGTAGAATACGAAATTTTTCACCGGTTCTGACATGTTTGCAAATTTTGGTGAGTTTTCGAGTATGTTTAGCCATGTCATTTGGGCCTACTTTGCAGAAAAAAA
>NW_024043978.1:0-11105 GCF_014851395.1 Micropterus salmoides
AAAGCAGTTTCTCATTGTTGTGAACAAATTGCTCTGACACACTGATGCACGACTGTCTGCTGTTTCCAACAGTGTTGCTCACGTCAGGCTGATCTCAGTGTGTAACGACACACAGGGAGGAGTAACACACACAGGGAGCAGTAACGACACACAGGGAGCAGTAACGACACACAGGGAGCAGTAACGACACACAGGGAGCAGTAACGACACACAGGAGCAGTAACGTCACACAGGGAGCAGTAACGACCACAGGGAGCAGTAACGACACACAGGGAGCAGTAACGACACACAGGGAAGAGGAGTAACGACACACAGGGAAGAGGAGTAACGACACACAGGGAGCAGCAGTAACGACACACAGGGAGCAGCAGTAACGACACACAGGGAGCAGGAGTAACGACACACAGGGAAGAGGAGTAACAACACACAGGGAAGAGGAGTAACGACACACAGGGAGCAGCAGTAACGACACACAGGGCAGCAGTAGCAGCAGTAACGACACAGGAAGAGGAGTAAAGACACACAGGGAAGGAGTAACGACACACAGGGAGCAGTAACGACACACAGGAAGAGGAGTAACGACACACAGGGAGCAGCAGTAACGACACACAGGGAGCAGCAGTAGCAGCAGTAACGACACAGGGAAGAGGAGTAACGACACACAGGGAAGAGGAGTAACGACACACAGGGAGCAGCAGTAACGACACACAGGGAGCAGGATAACGACACACAGGGAGCAGTAACGACACACAGGGAGCAGTAACGACACACAGGGTGCAGCAGTAACGACACACAGGGAGCAGCAGTAACGACACACAGGGAGCAGCAGTAACGACACAGGGAGCAGGAGTAACGACACCAGGGAGCAGCAGTAACGACACACACAGCAGCAGTAAGCACACAGGGTGCAGCAGTAACGACACACAGGGTGCAGCAGTAACGACACAGGGAGCAGCAGTAACGACACACAGGGTGCCAGTAACGACACACAGGGAGCAGGAGTAACGACACACAGGGTGCAGCAGTAACGACACACAGGGAGCAGGAGTAACGACACACAGGGAGCAGTAACGACACAGGGTGCAGCAGTAACGACACACAGGGACAGCAGTAACGACACACAGGGTGCAGCAGTAACGACACACGGGTGCAGCAGTAACACAGGGAGCAGCAGTAACGACACCAGGGTGCAGCAGTAACGACACACAGGGCAGCAGTAACGACACACAGGGAGCAGGTAACGACACAGGGTGCAGCAGTAACGACACACAGGGAGCAGGAGTAACGACACACAGGGAGCAGTAACGACACACAGGGTGCAGCAGTAACGACACACAGGGAGCAGCAGTAACGACACACAGGGTGCAGCAGTAACGACACACAGGGTGCAGCATAACGACACACAGGCAGCAGTAACGACACACAGGGTGCAGCAGTAACGACACACAGGGAGCAGCAGTAACGACACACAGGGCAGCAGTAGCAGCAGTAACGACACACAGGGAGCAGTAACGACACACAGGGAAGAGGAGTAACGACACACAGGGAGCAGCAGTAACGACACACAGGGAGCAGCAGTAACGACACACAGGGAGCAGCAGTAACGACACACAGGGAGCAGCAGTAACGACACACAGGGAGCAGCAGTAACGACACACAGGGAGCAGTAACAATATATATATTATATATATGCCGCAGAGAGAGATCTTCTATATCTGTCAATCATATTTTCTACACGTCTATTAGACGTTTTGGAAATGTCTCCTTACTGTGACTGGTGAAGATATCCGTTGTGATGTGGATTACAATCTGTGACCCCAGACAGGGAAATCAGCCTCAGAAGTGTTTCACATGTTTACATTTCTAATTTTGTAATTTCTCCCTGTGCTCTGCAGTGCTGTAAACAGTCCTTTCTTTTTCTTTTCTGACCTGCCGTGAAAAACCTATCTGTGAATCTCTCGCAGTGTCTGACTTTATGCTGTTGAAATCTATGTGACGTATTGAAAAAGTGCAGCCACAGTGTACATCAGAAACACAGGGAGGCTGTGACGTCACCAGCAGGTCGATGACCTCACTGATGGGCCGGTGACCTCACTGGCGGGCCGATCCTGATGTGACGGCAGTAAGGTGGCGTCTCCCGTCTCGCCGGCTGCTGATGAGCTCGCTGGTTAATCAGCTCTCTGCAGGGAAACTGCAAACGATCCACTTTCATTCACACTCATTCATCTTTGATTTTCCGCTGAACAAACTCCCTGTTTCTGGGTGAAGATGTTCCTCCACAGCAAAAAGCAATCCCATTAGACAGAGCACGCCACGCTGTGAGGATCCTTCGCTGCTAATCTTTTCTAACGTCGCTCTCCTCTGTAAAGAGTTCTGACACAAACAACACAGAATGAAACAAGAAAGAAAATGAGCCTGTTAAATGGGTATCCTGAGGAGTTCTGCAGGTTGCTGCGTAACATCAGACCGAGTCAGCTGTTCCTGTGTGAAACATTTAACTTTCACACAGCCAAAGGAAACGACAGAAAGTTTTCAGACAGTCTTTATTCTTAAATTGGATCCCCATTAGCTTCCACAAAGTTGCCGCTAGGCTTCACTCAAAAAAACAACATTTAAAACCAAAGAAAATACACAAAATAAACAAACTAAATAAAAACACTAAAAGAGACGATTCTCTTAACAATAAACAGAGAACCTACACCAGCTCTGTATAGATACAGACAACACAAAATTCTAAGAGTTCTTCATAAGATTCATCACCTTGACTTTTAATCTGTTGGATACGGACAGGGAGCATCATCCAAGTACAGAACAGTCCTCATCATACAGTGTTCGTGGACGAACGTGCTTGACGTGTTAAATAACCGTGACAAAAGCCAGTTTACTGTATGTTCATTTCTCACAAAAGAAGTGTGGTATATTACTCCAGATACCCGTTTGCCTGAAAAGCTTCCACAGTGAACCGAGACGATCGTTTCTGCATCTCGCACACAGACAGGAACAAAGAAGAACTACGTCAGTACGTGTTTCTGAGTAAGTGTTCAGTCAGTATCTATCTATCAACGCTCCGGGTTTGTGTTTCCTCAGTCTGCTGCAGAACCTGCAGGTCAAGAGAATCCAGAGAATCCAGAGCCTGGATTCATCTGAACTTTTAGACCTGAACCCAGAAAGGAATAATCGCAGCCAAGGGCGTCACTGTGTGGAGGGGACATAAGGGCTCAGATCAGGGGCGTGACATTACACTTCGGTCATGAGAAAAAAACGAGAAGAAATATTTTGAAGAAATGTTTGATGGGGAAATATACAGGTGGGGGGGTTTAGGGGGCCTCCCGCTGTTGATTTTGAGCATTAAACTCTCAAACTACTGGATTCTGGAGACTTCTGCACCAACTTATGGTGGAAATGTCTTAAGTAGTTGGATATAATTAGGCGAGGAGCTGAAGGCTCATTGCAGAGGGGGCGGGGACTGTAAAGGGCCCTATGCTACACAGAACGAAGAGGGGACATAAGGGCTCAGATTCGAGGTGTGAAGAGACACTCGGCTCGTGAGACATCACGATACGAAGATCCTTAAACAGTGTTTTTAAGACATCCTCAGTGCTGAGACGTGTGAGCGGGGGGTCGGTTGTGGTCAACGTTTCTGCACCAGTTCATGGCGGAAATGTTTGTATTTATGTAAAAGGAAATACAAAATTCAGGCGGCACGTGACATTTCACAATATATAAATCAGCTCTCAGGCATTCTGTGCTGCTTTCAGATCTGTTTCTCCTGCAGATCAACGTTTCTCCTGTAATATCCTCCTGCTGGGTCAGCACACATGCAGGGTGATTTAGTCGTCCCTCCTCTTTTGTCATGTTCACAGGGAGAGAACGGAAAACTTGGCCAAAAACAAACTGCGTCAGGAAGTTGTTAAGTTACTGACCGGATTTTATAATCAGCCGTTCCTTTTTTGGACAACGCACATTTGTTTCTTCTATATTTTAATTCCGTTGCATGTTTTCTAAATGTGCAAATAAAGCTATCTCAAAGCATCTTCATTTGTTATTTAACTGCAGGCTATATTTCAGAACGTTTGAAGCGGGGACATGTCTGTCAACGACACCTGTGATCGCAGATAATCTTTTCACGTGAGCTTTACCAGACAGACAGAGGCTTAAAGTTCAGCAGGTTGACTGCACTGCGAGGCCCTTGACAGCTCACGCTTCTCGTCAGTATTTTTGTACTCGTTCAACAGCTACTTTTAACTGGGGAATATTTATTTCAGTCACACAGCTGAACAGAGCAGATTTCACCTTAAACAGAGAAAATGGTTCAGCTAACGAGTATCATTAACATTGTTTAGTGGCTCAGACTTCTTCTTCTCTGCTGATGAAGACCTGTATCTTTCAGGGAGCAGCTCCTGAGACCAGTGCCCCCTTTTCATTCATTGAATCCAGAATCAGTTCTCAATCAAATCGACACCAAGAAATGGATTTAAACTGCGAGATTCCCAAATAGTCCCACCCCAAGTTGTATCTGGAGGAGCAGCCTCTCTGGTATCAGGTGCGAGCGTCCACCTTGATGTTCCTCCAGCCGATCACTGTATCTGACCTCAGCATGTTGTTCTGGAGCTGTTTGGAGAAGGTCAGAGGTCAAACAGTCTATTGGAGGTCTACCTTTATCAACAGAGCGATAAATCCTTTACAAACAAGCTCCTAAATCTTAGAGAGAATTCGTAGAAAGTAAATGAACAGATTCGGAGTTTCCTCCCAGCGGTCTGCAGGTTTGCCTTCATGCCGTGACACTGCAGGTAAACTGTTAACGTGACGCTGCTGTGCTGGATGTTTGCAGTCAGCAGCAACGGTTGCCTGCAGAGTTGATCAACTCACCAGCTAAACCAGGTTTCACAGTTTGTCTGGAGGCCGCTGGGGATTTCAGGCCGGCACGCCCCGCCGTGTGCAGAGATGCTGATGGTGGCGGCGGGGGAGACAGAGAACGCTGTAACGAACTGCGACAGCAGCTAAACTGTGGAGGATTCAGCTCTGTGCTACTGTTACCGCAGCTTTAAGGGAAAAAGACGTTTGTCGTGTTTGTTTCAATCACCACCTAATCTGCTGATTACGTCACGGTTCTGGGTCGTTTCCTGTTTTACTTTGAAGGTGTTCTGTCCCTGGTGTCGTCGTCTTGTTTTGCTTCCTGTCTGTGTTCGCTGATGGTCTGAGGTGAATCACCTGCGTCGTTACGTCCACCCCTCCTGCTGGATTTAGTTAGTTTGCTCCTCTGCTTCTGACGTTTGTTTCCCAGTGTCGTGTGGATTTATGGATTATCACCTGGTTATTTCTGGATGTACGTTGTTTGGCTTTGGACCGCCTCGCCGTCGCTGTAAGTTCCACCGTTAATCTGAATAAATCAGAAACACCTTTCCCGTGTCTGAGCGTCAGCAGATTAATGTCTATAAAATGTCAGAAAACAGCAACAAGTGCTGGTTATAATTTCAGTCCAACGTGTCTTCATATCACAGCCAAGTTTCGTCATGACGACGTTGTGAAGTCTTTCAGTGGCGTCCAGGATGGTGACGATTAACGCATCATTTCCTCTTTTGTAATTGAAAATAATTAACAATGAACTTCAGAATGTCATGCATTATGAATAAACACGCTCACGCCAGATTCTGAAAACTAAATCGTTGTCACAGAAATACTCAGTTGCTTCTTTTGTTCACGTCGGTTCGAGTTGTCAACGCTGGAAATACGATATAAACACATACAGGACAACATAACAACAGCTGAACACGTTCTTTAGACAAGCTATCGGCCAAAGCTGCAGCTAAAGCGTGAAGCTGGGAGGCAAATGTCCTCCCTTTATTAAATAAACCCCAAATTCTACACAATATCTGTCCTCTAATTTTAAAAATGTTGTTTTAAACAGATTCTCTCAACTCGTCACATATGGACGCTGCGTCAAGACCCTTGGCGTTAACCTATTATGCTTTTTCATATTTTCAACATGACCAAAGCTTCAAATACTGAGTCCCTTTGAGCCTAAACCTCAGATATCCGCCTGATCTGAACGCTCTGTTGTAAACTGTTGCTGGCCACGCCCAAAGGAACACGCAGCCCCATCCCTGCGGCAACCTGGTAAACACACAAGACAACGGCCAATCAGAAGAGAAGAAGACTTTATTAAAACCACATGTTCTCACTCTGGTGGTGTCTTTAGTAAACACACACAGGTCTGAACATGACACGAGACAGAAATAAATAACATTGGGGAATAATAATAAAAAGAAGTAATGATTAAGAAAAAGTTGAAGATAACGGGACAAAATAAATAAGGTAATTATTACAAAGGTAATAAAAAGCTACTTAAAAGAGATTCATACATTTATGTCTCATTGTATAATTTAATCACTGCCTACATTTATTTTCTACTTTACTTTTTGTGCATTTAACCGGATGCTTATTTATTTATTGAGCATTTATTTATTTCTGTATTTATTTCTTAATCTGTCAGGATCAGTCCTCCATAGAGGGTTTCCCAGTGCACAAAAAGTGACACCAGGGCGCCGTGAGCTCACCTGGTAGAGCATCGAGTACCAGGTTTAGTCCGTACGGCCCCTCAGCTGCATGTCCTCCCATTTCTCTCTCCGGCTGTTTCTATCGAATGAAAAGGCCCAAAAAAATGTTAAAAAAAGAAAGTGACACCAAGTTCAAACCCAGAAACTCACAGCGCGCCACATTAACTTGTTCAATTAACTGAACGTTTCCTAAATGAATAATTCCGGTGGGTCATTTTCCTTTTTTGTGTTTCGATTGATGAGACAAACGTTCTTGGTCCTCTTCTTTTTGCTTTCGTTGCATTTATTTATGGATCTTGTTTGCTTTAGTTCTCTCTGTTCCCTCCCTCCACTCCTCTCACCCCTCCTCGCCTTCATCTCCGCGTCCTCCTGTCCTCCTGTGGTCGTGGCGTCCGTCACGGCGTCTCCGGTAAAAGCAGAGAGCATCTGTTCGGCTGACTAATTGCTTCGACCTCGGCGTCTTCAGAGACCGTTTCACAGCTCGTATCATCCGTCAGAGGACGGAGCTCCATTATCCAGCCGAAGCCTCCGCAGTGACGCCTTCTTCTGCTGACGCTCGGAGGTTAACAGCCTCTGCAGGAACGCACCGTTCGGCTTCGTCTGCCAAACAAGCTCCTGGGAGAGCCGATCGAAGCTTCAGACGGTCTGCGGGATCTCTTCAGCCTCACCGGACCCCGAAGACTTTACACCAGCGAACAGGGTCTTTAATGAGCTGCTGTCTTTAAGAGTTTGTGTTTGGTTTGCAGCCGTTTGAGAAATCTGTCTGCAAAACTTCTGCTGCAAACGTGAGCCGACATGCAGAATGACTTTACTTATTACTGGGTATTAAAGTAACTACTTGATTCCTTTCACTTCCCCCGCCCCTTCCTGTTTAGCATCTCAGTCCATGAGAGAATTCACTTTACTAGAACAATAACAAATAAGGTTAATAATAATAATAAAGTCACTTCTGAACTGTGTCCCGCACACGTGTTGCCAGAGTTTCTACAGGACATCAAACTCTCTCCCGACAAGCGCATCGTCTCTGGCCGCAGCCGCCGGAGTTTCTTTCTACAAGTTTCTCGTTGCTGTGCTGCTTCAGATGCTTCAGTAAATCAGATGTAGAATTGTTGGCGGTTGAAAGCTTTCTGTTGGTCTCGTGAAGTTTGCAGCGGGCGACAGAGTTCTTTACATCTTAAGGCCTTTTCACACGGGAAGCGACGCTCCGGCCCCGCGGGGTCGCTCTGCGCTTCTCCTGTGAACAGACACCTCTATAACACCTCTATAGATAGTAACCACGGCAACAGCTTCTGTATTATATTCATATTCATATAGCTGATAAATCTGGTCATGCAAACGCCGTCCTGTTAATGTCCCGGTAACTGTTCAGGGAAGTCAGAGACGGCGAGGATCAGTCTCTCATCATCTTCTTTTTGTGCTGCCCGTCGCGTAGGCTACAGAAGTTCAAGTCAATTCAACTTTGGCGGGGCGGCTGTGTTCCTGTGAAACTGTCGCGGTCGTCTCACGGGAACACGCCCGCTTGTCGCTACGCCTGTCGCAATGCCCGCACCTCGCTTCCTACACGCTCGCCTCTCATTGAAAATGAATTACGAGGCGCGTAAATCGCTTCCCGTGTGAAAAGGCCTTCAGACTGTGACACATTAATGGACACTTTCCAGCGGTGGAAAGAACGCCTCTCGTCCTCGTTCTCCATTACTTTAGTCTGGCTTCTTCTTCTGCCGCTGACCTGCCGCGCATTCGGACAACAAGTCAAATGGTGTTCCGGTAACGCGGCGTAACTTGGATTCCTTCAGCATGAATAATATTATAAAGTGTTCCGCTACCAGTACTGGGGAAAGTACTAATGTTCCCACTGCCTGCATGTGTTTTCTTAAGTTGCTGTGCGTTCAGTTGTTGTAAAGTTGTGACGACGACATTAGAGGAAAACCAAGTTGGGATGCCATGAGTGTGTTCTGCTGTAGTTTGTTAAAATCATGAAGGTTTCAGTCTCTAATGAGAAGGTATTCATCTCAGAACCTCTTTAGATTAAAGATTATACTGAAGCTGGTGCATCAGAGCTCAGACAGGACGCGACATCGAGATACAGTTAGGGGCCAAAGATGAAGAGATCCAGAGAAAGCCAGGAAGTGGACCTTGAGTTGAGGTCAGAAACAAGCTTTGGTGCTCTCGTGTGCATGGTTTTATTCAAACAGCCATTTAGCCTTAAGTTAGTAAAGAACGAGGCTCAGATATCCTGCGAGCACTAAATATTAAAACACAGTGAAAGTACTTATGTACATGCTGCAGGATTCCCAGAGCGCCTGAAAGATAAATGTGAGCACAATGAAACGTACTCCGCGGTGGGGGAAGTGAAGCTGGGCGGTCTCTTTAGTAATGGCATTGATTAAAGTTTGGGGCCTCCCAGCTGTTTGAGCAGACTCCCAGACGGAGCAGCGCTGCAGGGAAATATTATTAATGTGATTCTCCAGCGTGGAAGGAAGAACTGCAGCAGGAGGAGGAGGCTGTTTGGTATTCTGCTGCTCTGCTGTAATTAAAAAGTGAAATCAGAGAGGTTTGTCCCTCGCTGCAGAGCCTGCTGAAGGAGCGACAGGACAGGAAAGGGTTAACACTGTAGGAAGCATGATTGATCCAGCAGCAGCGGTGAATGATTCCAACACAAAGAGGCTGCACAGACTGACGGAGGCTAATACCGTTCAAATCCACACACAAAACCAGAATCACACTGGATCAGGCCACAATCACATAAATCCATCTGTAATGGTTCAGGACTGCGCTTCCTGTTTCCTGTTTGACTTGAGTTCGTCTGCCGCTGGGCTGGAGGAAGGTTCCTGACTGAGTGACCCACGTCTTTCAGTGGCAGCCGTGATAAGAGCTGGTCGAATTCTCTAAAAGCTAAAGAAGGAGCCTCAATCCTTCCTTTCATATCTCAGGAGTAGAGCGGTAGCCCGTTAATCGGAAGGTCGCGGTTCAATCGGCAGGTTTCATGTTTCGGATTGTTGAGATATGCTGTAGAATTTTCTACAATAAAGAAAAAAAATCCCCGACCACAGATAAAGGATGTTGATCACTATGTAAGTTACCGTTGGCTTTTTTAAGCCTTTTCTCTTTATGCCATAACCTGCTGATATGCACGTCTTAAACTGTCCACAATAACTGAGACCCGTGCGAGCTGTGTCTTGTAAAATGAGGATAATGTTGCAGCGTGTAGACTCACGTTATGTATTTCCAGCCTTCAGCAATCATGAATTAATTTCCCTTCAGTCTCAGATGCCGACACCCTCGCCCTAATAAAGGCAATGATCAAGCTGGATGACCTCCACAGTATGTATTTTCAGTGTTTCCCTCACACTGATTTGATAATTATTGGGTTTTTTTACTATTTAAATGGATAAAATGGTGTTTGATCACAGAGCTGCGCATATATTGTCAGCCCCTCCTCTCGCTCGGTCGCTCCTCTCTCTCCGCAGATAAGATGAGATAAAATATAACTTTATTAATCCCCCTTAGGGGAAATTTAGGTCAGCATAGCACGAAGGAATCTAATTGAACAGATGCATTTTCGTAGATGTTTCACACTATTTACACGATACAATCAATAATAATTATTTACAAGCAGATAAATGTTAGAAATGAAATGAAATCAGGAATAGTCTCTCAGCTCGAGCTCTGAGGCTCGGGGCTGGAGCATAGAGAGGATGTCATGATGGTTTTCCCTCTCAGGGCGCCTGTTTTATGCTGTGACACGCTGCAAAATGTGTGGAAATAAATATAGGCTTCTTCTCTTTGGTCTTGAAAAACAAGCATATCAGTTTCTAGTTAAAATATCCTCATCATAACAAACCCTACAGGCCGACACATAAATGTTGTTTCGCTGAATCGCCTCCATGCGACGTTCACTAAAAATGTATTTTAAAAAGGCCTGAAAACTTCATATGTTTATGTCTGAATATAATTCACTCTTGCTCACTTCCTTTTTTGTATTTAGTTATTATTTTAATTAACTCAACATTTCAATCCTATTCTTCTGCTTTGATTTTTAACACCCATCTATTTGTTGTTACTTCCTACAGTAACTGATGGTTAAATGTACCCTCTGTATCCAGTACGTACAGTCTGTATAAGGTATTTAAAGCCCAGAGCGGTCGGATTCTCTGAGGATGATTTTATGTATTAGGATTATAATTCTTCACCTTCAGCGTTTTTCGTCGAGGTCGAGGGAAAGAACCAAGGATGAAGAATCTGACCTAGAGTCACTGTAACTTATTATCCAATTATAGTCAGTTAAATCATGTACTGTACGTATTGTGTAACGTATGAATCACTAAATAGGCTTCAGCTTAATTCAAGAAGAGACTTTCAATTTATTTATGTGCCTATTTCGTTCTATTTGTCCTTCAATCTGAAAGACCTCTCTGTTCCTTCAGTTCTATATATCCACTTAGAGATATGCAGCATCTCGTCTTTACTGCACCAAGAATCTTCTTTGTAAAGCTTTCATTGTAAAGCTACTTGCCATTGGAACAATCTCCCTCTTTCCTTGAGATCCGT
>NW_024043979.1:0-12049 GCF_014851395.1 Micropterus salmoides
ATTTGCACATAACAATGTGTTTAATCGCAAGAAAATTAGCGATTAATCACATAAAAATTTTAATCGTTGCCCAGCACTAACAAATACACTATTGTCTTTGGAGTTTTAGAAATTAAAGCTATTTGTTTATTTTTTCTGCCTATAGCCCTCTGCCCTGAGGACATAAATATAACCACCCTTTTCAAATAAAATGCTCATGATTGTATGATCACAAGTTTGACAGCTTTATGAATCAATCCATTATTTAAAGCAAAATACGGGATTTTACTCACATCCTCTTTGTAACAATCCAAGTCCGATTTTTACTAGCCAGATAATCCTTAAACCAGAGGATGTAGTGTGCATGTCTTAAATTCCTACTCCTTTCCTTCATAACAGATGATACTGTGATGGTCTGAAACAGTGAAAATAGTCCAGGTGGCATGTAATCTGCTGAATAGATAGTATCCTAACCCAGATAAGATTTAAAAGATGCACGATAGTTCGCCCTCTCTCAATCCCAAACCTTTGTTTTGATTCTTAGTTGCTCAAAGCACACAGCAGCATGATAATTTTAGTGGAGCACATGTTTAACTAAAATCTGGATGAATGACTCATCTTGTTTCATCTTCCAGTGACTAATGGGAGGACATAACATCTGAACTTTAATAAAATTAGCAGATTTTCTCAGTGGACTTTTTGTCTTTTACGTCTGGTTTTTGAGTTGACTGAACATAAATTTTGAGCAGTCATCTGTTTATCACTTGCACATCCAGTACAAACCACCAATAGTAATGTGAAGTATGACAATAATGTAAACCTTTCTAGTACAACCCCTAAATAGAATTATGAGCCTGAAATGAGCATAATATGACCTCTTCAACCATTTGTTGTCACAAGAAGGATGACTAACAAATGCAACAAAAGTGAACACCCTGTTTACTGACGACTTTATTCACCAGGACAACCAATACTTAAAAAAGAACATTTGTGAATGCCTGTTGGACAAATTAAGACATCCAGGTCCTCTTCAATGAGGGAAGAGGTAATTCAGATGGAGCTGGAATCAGCGGTTAGAAAGCATAAGGTGGACTAGAAGATTTCTTGGTGTTGGAACATGAAAATTAAATATGAATTACATAAAAATATGGATCTCATGCACACAGTGGAGCAAATGTGAAAAACTACAAAAAACGGTTTGATGTGCTGTACCTTGTTTTGACCCCTGACCAGCAATGCTCTGCCTGGATTAGCTGGAAAGAAAATCTATAACAACTGCGGCATCACATCTTCCATTGTTTTCTGTCCACTACTCATTACTTCACTTATCTAAATTGTATTTTAAAAGTTAGCAATATTTGCCAAAATGTCGAACTATTGCATAAAGTTTCAGACTATGGAAAGGTAAGGGGTAAGGTAAGTCCCTGCTTTATCATACTACTGGCTTGCTTTGTCTATGTTGGTTTGCCAGTTAAAATGTTTTAGCTATTCATGAACTCAACTTGTTCCTTTATGGAAGAATAATGCCACACACGAAATTCACTTTATGAGATGAATACATGCTGCGCATAAAATAATAAATAAAAAATCCTAGGCAATAAGCTTTCTTGTTCATAGAGCCATTCAAAAGAATCCAAAGAAGAATTCCAAACCAACAATATAGTATTATTTATGTAGGACTTTTCTTGAAGTAATAAAGCTTTATAGCAACAAAATAGCAAAGTGAGGTCAGTGAAATAAACACATGAACATTGAAATTGAAGTTATTTTAGAGATTTTTCCAGCTCCTCTGGCGTTGTCTTGGATCAGGTATTAAATTCTGTAACTACAGAGTTAAGGCTGTATCTGGGCTTATAGAGGTTTGGCACCTCAGAGGCAAAGATCACATCGTAGTAAAATGTAAATGTGCTATAAAAATAAAATTGCCTTTCCTTGCAGAATGTAAAATATTATTACCTCTAAACACTGCTGCAGGTTAGAATAATTAACTAACAATAAGAGCTGCAATGAAATTATCCTACATAATGCAAGTAAATGAAATACTCTCCAAACAAAGTACAAGTACACCAATGGATGATGATGTGGCTCTAAAACATTGGTCAGTTCAGTTCATATGACATACAGATTGATATACACTGACACACAAGCTAGTTCAGTGCTGCCAGCAGTGTTATAGTACCTATAAAATGTAATGACCTTGCCGTGAAAAATGTAAAAATGCAGTACCTCCCACACGGCTTCACAGTAAGAATAAGAGAAAAGAATAAGTACAGTTATAAATCTCTAAGTCATGAGGCGAGAAATCAACTGTGTAGATTTCAAGTATAGGCAGGTTTACAAAAATTGATAGTGACTTGACATGCACGCCAATGTTTTTGGAGTTGAGAAGCTCCAAAAATGGCTGTAGGGGTAGGAAGGTAGATAGCCAACCTGTCACTCTCACATACCACTCTTTTAGCTGTGAAGGTAATAATGACGATGTGTGTGAGGTGTGTGCAAAGACAGTAAAACACCGCAACTTTGCTAACCATCTGAGATAAGTCAAAATAATATGATGATGTTAGGATATTTTTATTATAATTATGGATATGACAGTAGTCATTTCTTTTTACCACTGCTTTGAATTAAATTAAATTAAAGCCGTAGATTGGTACCTGTCACTGCACTGTAAGGTGTAACTTTATTATCCCCGAGGGGCAATTGCATTACAGCCAGCAGTAACAAATATTTATCAGACCACAACAATAACACAACACAGTACAAAATAATTTAAAATTGAATTTACAGGGTATTATTAACAATGGTGATAACAGCCGGGATAAATGACCTTTTTAATCTGTTTGTTCTGCATCGCGGCAGACTATATCTGCGCCCGGATGGCAGCAGCATAAATTCACCCCCACAAAGGATGACTGGGATCAGCCAGGATGGCTCTCGCTTTCTTCAAGGATCTGACCTTAAACAGGTCATGTAGGTCATCTTCAAGGGTGTGCCAACAATTTTGCTGCATACCTTCACGATACTTGCATGCGATTTTTTCTGTTTAATAGAAAGTGACCCGTGCCAGCAGATAAAAGAGGAAGTGAGAACTGATTCTATAAAACAGGAATAAAAACATTTTCATAAAAACAGTGTCGACATTAAAACTGCGAAACTTACCAAGAAAGTGCATGCGTGATGTCTTTACACACAGCATCAACCTGGTACTCAAAGCACAGTTTACTGTTTGTATATTTGTACTGCTGCACTAGTTCAACTGTCTGGTTGTCCATTACAACAGGGGAAATAACGTCCGGTTTTCTTTTTCTTTGTTTTTACATTTTCAGTGCCTTGATTGTACACTGCACTGTAACTTTTACTGTCCTTTTTACCCCTGTTTTTTTAATCCTGTTTTTATAAGTGTTTTATTTTTTAAATTTCCCTGTGTTGCTTTATGTCTGATGTAAAGCACTTTGAATTGCCATGTTGTTGAAATGTGCTTTACAAATAAATTTGCTTTGGCTTGCCTTGTTATGGCCTGTTTCTATGGTCAGACTGTGTCCACCTAGTTGCTACATTGTCAAAATTGTCCTTAGTTTTCTATGACTCTGCCAACAGTGATTTGGTGGTTTTGTTCTAATATTTAATATTAGCCTGTTTCACCCCAGAGGCTATTGTGTTAAGTAATTGGTTCTTTTGTTGCCAATTTGAATTGCACATCTGATATTCAAATACATTGTTTTAATTAATTCAAAGCTTTTACCCACTATGCCACTCTCTAATTCATGAAGAGCCCTTCATAATATGATCATCATCCAATAATAAAGTACTCCAACATTGTGAGTGTAATAGGCATTGTCTATAGCATAACCTGGTTGAAGGGTAATGTAGCCTTCTGAACTGAAACTGAAAAAAAGTTATTTCTTATAATCAAATAAACACAACTAATGGCCATAACATTATCCTATAATATTGTTATGTTGATCATTAAAAGAACACCTTATTGGAGAACAGGTTAGCTTACCTGGGTTTACCGGAGGGTGGCAGCAGCAATGTGCAGCATATTGACACAATCCTCCTGGAAAATAAGACAGTGTAAAAGCGATATATACAGACACACCGGTAGCCGGCTTCACTCAACATGTTGGAAACTCTGGTAAACTGCCGCTGCAACATTACAGGAATATTATTATCAGCTTGAGGTTGAACTAATCCACGCTCGTTACATGATAACGTTACATTGACTGCATTTAGCCAACGTGATACATCGCCGTTAGCTCCCTGCCGCTTGTCAGTAGGCTAACATTACTATTTGTGTATCACAGCTAAAAGTAGCTACTGGATGATAACGAAACAGTGAACTGAATATTATAAATGAGATTGTTGTAAGTAACATTACTGTAACATTAGTGAATGGGTCTTATATGTTGTCCTGGGCCCTTATATTCCATTATTGTATATTGTTGGTCACGTAAATTACAGCAACTAAGAAGGTGGAGAAGCTATCTACCTGAGTATTGGTGAAACGACAATAAATCTAATTTAATTCTGAAGCAAACAGCGGCAGATCCGAGCTAACTTTAGCTGGCTGCCCTGCATCATTTATTACAGGCTAAAATCAACACTTTGACACAGGATAGTACTATGCATCGCGTTAGCTGGTGAAGTCATGTAGATACCCATGCATCTATAGTATTTTGCACTGGATAATTAGGAACTGGTCGGCGTTAGCCGGCGTGCTAACATCAGCCTTTCTGTGTTCACTGTGTTTTCACCCAACAAAATCTGATTCTGTTTGGCCTTAGGGGCTTCAGCACATCAAACTTTGTGTTGTGTTTGGGAGCCGGTCGTTTGTGGTGTTAGTGAACTGCACTTTGATAGCTGCAGTGTTGTTGCTGTGGTCAGATGCATGTAGCTACATCCACGACGATACCGTCACAACAGTTAGAATAGTGGATGTTGCAAGCAACTGAGAAATTAGGCATGTGGTTCATTTCTAAATGAGGTTACGGCCCATTGAAAAAAAAAATAAAAAGGGATTTAGAAATAAGTGATTTCATTGAAAACTACATACAACCCCTTTAAAGAGAATAATTTTAACTACATGCAAGTTACAAGTCCATAGCAACAACCACAGCAACAAAGATGTTGCATTGTAACATTCCCTGGCCAGACCCGAAAGAATCTTTGTAATAACTAACAAACTAAAGATCATATGCATTCAGTAAACAGATTATTAAAATAAACCGTAAGTTCGCTAGAAATATTATTAAAAACATTCTAAGCAGAAACTCTTAAAATATTTAAATATTGCATTTTACCACAGAAACAAACCGAAAGAACAGGCCAAAAAAATCTAGGCTATCCATCCATCGTCAACCGCTTATCCTCTGTATAGAGTCGCGGGGGGCTGGAGCCAATCCCAGTTTACATGAAAAAAAAAGGAGGCATCAAGTCACCACAGATACCAGCTACATCCAAGTGTAAAGTATATCCAAGAATACCCATCATTTATGCATGTTGCATATTATCCAAACATGTATTTAGATAAAAAAAAATGTAGGCATCTAACAATTTTAGAGCTGTTATTGTGAAACTAATATGTTTTGCGGACCAACTTATCAGGAAGACAACAGTGTCTTTAATGCCAACATAAACAGTCCATTGAAGGCCTTCAGACTTTTCGCAGATGTATTCTCACCTTTGTCTGGTAGAGTGAGTAAATGACCATTTCGTTCAGACACATCACTACCAATTCAGTCAATCAATCACTGGGTAGCATGTGTAAGTTTGCGCTTTCATGGTGCCTCAGATGGTCCTTAGGGGAACCAGAGCTCGATCTCTCTTGAGCTGGGGCTGTGTGTTTGTTCCTGAGGCAAACTGGATGATATGTATCCCATGCTGCACAAGGTGTAAGACTCAGCATTCCAGCTTTTGGTTATGGGCATAAGACAGGTGGACAGTACTCTGACATCTGCCAAAAGGTGCTTTCAAACTGAGCATTACTGGATATTAAATTTTATATATTAAAGAATTTTCAGTACACTCCTCTTCATTTGAGTGCATTCACTTTGCTCTGTCTGGGCCTCTGCAGCTACAAGTGGTCCTTGTCTATCGCCCGCCTAAGTCATCTGCTAGTTTCCTGCCTGAGCTTTCTGACCTTCTTGCTCTGATTTGCCCCACTTCTTCTTCAGCTACCTCCTACTTTGCAGAGGGGACCAAGTCATCGTTTTACAAGTCCGAGTCAAGTCTCAAGTCTTAGCACTCAAGTCCCAATCAAGTCCCACGTCCAGACTGATCATGACTGGCAAGTCGAGTCAAGTCTCAAGTCAAGGACAAACAAGTCCAAGTCAAGTCCAAGTCTTAAACTTTGAGTTTCGAGTCCTAAACAAGTCATAATGCACCTTAACCAAATGTAAAACCATTTCAAAAGTTTTTATAAGTTAATAAAAAACATTTATTGAATGAAGCATTAGCCTGTACAGAAAGAAGGCAGAGGTGCAGTTTCACACAACAAATGGTTCTATAATTTCATGAATTAAATTAAATGTTCATGTACGGCTGCTAATTATTTTGGTCAATATTGAGATCACAATTATTTAACAGGATTACTCATTGCCTTAGGAAACAAACTATTGAACTTCTAAAATGTAATATTTCTTTTTAAAAACTATTATATATGCATTACTCCAAAATATCATATAGCCCATAAAAAAACATCCAACATTACTTTTAGCAGCATCTACAGTGCAAGAGGACGACAGCAGCACAGTTTCCCCCAAGTTAGACAGGGATGAGCGGCTCAGCTGTAAAGGAAAGAAGTGCGCTGGATTTATAAAACAAAACGATTGTCGTGAAACAGTACCCGACGCTATCGTTTGTCTTAATTAACTTGGTTTTATAATTGGTGGAAGCAGCTTCATGCAATAGCTGCGGCAGTCTCTCTACACTATTTTGACCTGATCTTTTATTTTCTCTGTGAGATGGAGGAATATAGAAGGTTGTGGCGCTGTGTCTGTCCCCCAGCTGTTGTTCATGAATTATGCATAAAATTCATCCAGCCAGAGGGTCCGATCACGAACGGTTCACAGCGTGCCGGTAGTAGGCCTACAACCATTGTAGGTACTGGAGAGGAGTGGTTTCGCTGGGTCGTACAGGGCCAGGGACAAGAGATCGCGGAGCGGCCGGCCGCGCTTCGGCGGTCGGTGATTGTTCCCTCTTGCTGGAGGAAGCCACACACTCCAGTCTAATTGAGCACCGCGCTATGTTGCGCTGCGCATGTTTATATCATAATTTATTTTGGGCATGGGAGTGTCAAGTCAGCTCAAGTCAAAAGGCTCAAGGCTCCACCTGCTACTTTGACTGTCACATCCATGTTGATTCCAGTGATGTTTACGCTGCCTGCGGCGGTGATCAACACTCAAAAAAACTACCGCCCTATCTCCAACCTACCATATTATGCAGTTATTGGAAAGACTGGGGGCTGCCCAACTCAATCATCATATGCTACATCACAACCTCTACGAGCCATTTCAATCTGGCTTCAGGACACATCATAGCACAGAAACTGCCCTCATCAAAATCACAAATGACCTTCTCATGGCAGCTGATTCTGGCCATGTCAGCATCTTAATTCTTCGACCTCTCTGCAGCTTTCAATACAGTCTCCACTCCATTCTTCTCACTCGCCTCTCCGAACTCATTGGCCTCACTGGTACTGTGTATTCCTGTTTCAGTCCTATCTCACCAACAGGCAACAATACCTCACCCTTAAGGGCATCTGCTCTGAATTGGCGCCAGTCTCACACGGCGTGCGTCAAGATACTATTCAATGCTACTATTCAATATCTACATGCTACCTCTTGGGATGATCATCTGGAAACATGGACTCCTCTTCCACTGCTACGCTGATGACACCCAGCTCTACATCAGCACTAAGTCATCTACTCCCCTTCCACCAGTGCCGCTTATCAACTGCCTGAAGAAAATCAAGAACTGGATGGACAGTAACATCCTCAAACTCATAAAGACAAAACAGAACTCATGTGTTTGCCCCAGTCACTTCTCAAAAAGGTTGGTGACATCACACTGGATGTGGATGGCGCTCAATCTCTGCATCCCCTCAAGACACAACCTGGGTGTCATCATGGACTCCACTCTCTCCTTCCAACAGCACATCAAAACACTACTAAACTACTAAAACTGCCTTTTACCATCTTAGCTAAGAACATCTCCAGACTCCGACAGTGCCTCTCCAACTCTGTAACTGAGAACCTCATCTACTCCTTCATCACCTCCCGACTGACTATTGTAATGGTATCCTGTTCGGTCTGCTAGCAAGGCTACTGACAGACTCCAGTATGTCCAGAACTCTGCCGCTAGGATGCTCACCCATGCAAAACTTGAACTTCACATCACTCCCATCCTGAAAAACCTCCACTGGCTGCAGTTAAGTCCGATTCAAATATAAAATCCTCCTACTGATGTACAAATCTCTCCATGGACTTGCACCTCAGCACCTCACAGATCTACTCCATCCCTACACTCAGTCTGGTCCTGCGGGCCGAACATTTGGTGACAGAGCTTCTGTGTCAGTGCACCATCACTCTGCCATCCGCTCTGCCTCCTCTATAATAACCTTAACCCAGCTTAAAACATACCTCTTCACTGAGCCCCCCCCCCCCCCCCCCCCCCCCCCTTTCTTTATTGGCCACTGAGTAACATTTTCACCTTTTACATGGAGCAAAAAAGTCACAAAACTACTAGCCAAACAGAAACCATCTCCGTCTTGAAATTCCTCCTCTCTATCTCGCACTCAGTTCTATGATTTAAACCAAACTGTATTTGTTTTCCTTTTTCTTTGGAAGTCTTTGTAGTTGCCTTCTTTGTAAACCACAATGTGCTGTTAAAGCCAATGCATGTATAGGGAGTTCTTTAAACCTCCAAGTACATCAGCCAGTAAAGTTTCTGACCAGCTAATAGCCCATTATACCAGCGTCTCTTCCATTTTGCATTTACCATTGGCAAACAGCACTGACAATAGCTGAGAGGAACTGTTTGAATAACAAGATGATTGGCTCTCAAAATTTGATTGGTTGAAGTGCAATGTATGACTGCAAAAAATCATGATTATCAGGGCATGAATAAACACTTGCTGCATTTCATCTCTTGAATATGGTGTTTACTCTTTGTCCAGTTAGGGACAAGCTAGCAAGCTATATCCTATTTCAGTGTGAATGTATCAGTTTTGTCTTCTCATACAGATAATTCTGTGGCGGTGCTTGTGACACCAACACACATTAGAAACTCCACAGGCCTACTTCACTTCTGTGTAAGAAAGTCAATTTCAATTTTCAATTCAATTCAATTTTATTTATATAGCGCCAAATCACAACAACAGTTATCTCACAGCGCTTTTCATAAAAGCAGGTCTAGACCGTACCTCTGTGATGTTATTTCAGAAGCGCCAACAGTTCCCACCAAGAGCAAGCACTAGGCGACAGAGGCAAGGAAAAACTTCCTTTAAGAGGCAGAAACCTCGAGCAGAACCATGGCTCGGGTGGGCGGCCACTCTGCCTCGACCGGTTGGGGTGAGAGAGAGAGAGAAGAGAGATGTAACGGAGAGAGAGAAGAGATGTAAGGAGAGAGAGATTAAGGAGAGAGAGAGGGGAGGGAGGCAGCCTACACATATACACACAGAGGTACACACAGTGAAGGTAATGTTGCTATAGACTAAATGAAAAATGGTACAGATAGTTAATAGTGTTAATGGTAACCATCGTAATTAATGATTATAATAACAATAATAACAATAGACTAGCAAAAATAGTCGTTGCAGCAGAGGGTGTCGAGCAGAACACGGGGGCAGCAGGTGACCCGCAGCCACAGCTCCAGACTCCACAGCTCCAGAGCCAGAAAACTGCAGGAAGTGATAGGAGAGAGGAGAGAGACGAGAAAGCACAAGACTACCAGAAAGGGGAGAAGTTGTGTAGTAACATGCAATAATGGGATAAGGTGCATACAGAGGAGAGAAGTAGAGGAGAGAGGAGCTCAGTGCATCATGGGAAATCCCCGGCAGTCTAGGCCTATAGCAGCATAACTAAGGGATGGTTCAGGACTACCTGAGCCAGCCCTAACTATAAGCTTTATCAAAAGGAAAGTCTTAAGCCTACTCTAAATGTGGAGATGGTGTCTGCCTCCTGAACCCAAACTGGAACCTGGTTCACAGGAGGAGCTTGATAGCTGAACGCTCTGGCTCCTAGTCACTTTTGGAGACTCTAGGAACCCAAGTAACCCTGCATTCTGGGAGCGCAGTGCTCTGGTGGGGTAGTAAGGTACTATGGGCTCTTTTAAGATAGATGGTGCCTGACCCATTAAGAGCTTTGTAGGTAAGAAGAATGATTTTAATTCTATTCTGGATTTCTGGAAGCCAATGCAGAGAAGCTAAAACAGGAGAAATGTGATCTCTTTCCTGGTTCCTGTCAGAACACGTGCTGCAGCATTCTGGATCAGCTGAAGAGTCTTAATGGACTTTTTCGAGCAGCCTGATAATAAGGAATTGCAGTAATCCAGCTAGAAGTAACAAATGCATGGATAGTTTTTCTGCATCATTTTTAGACAGGATGTTCCTGATTTTCGCAATATACGTAGGTGAAAAAAGGCGGTCCTTGAAATTTTGCTTATGTGAGACTTAAACGACATGTCCTGATCAAAGATAACTCCAAGATTCCTCACAGTGGTGCTGGAGGCCAAGGCGATGCCATCCAGGGAAACTATATCTTTAGATAATGCGTCACGGAGGTGCTTAGGCCCCAGAGTAATAACTTCAGTTTTATCTGAGTTAAACATGAGAAAATTACAGGTCATCCAGGTTTTAACATCCTGAAGGCACATTGAAGTTTAGCTAACTGATGAGTTTCATCTGGCTTGATCGATAGATATAACTGAGTATCATCTGCATAACAATGAAAGCTTATGGAATGTTTTCCTGATAATATTGCCTAAAGGAAGCATATATAAAGTAGAAAGGATTGGTCCAAGGACAGATCCTTGAGGAACTCCTGAGTAACTTTGGCGTGCATGGAGGACTCATCGTGTAACATGTACAAACTGAAATCGATCTGATAAATAGGACTTAAACCAGCTTAGAGCGGTTCCTTAATGCCAATGAAATATTCCAGTCTCTGCAATAGGATCTGATGGTCAATGGTATCAAATGCAGCACTAAGATCTAATAAAACCAGTACGAGACAAGTCCTTTGTCTGCAATAAGGAGGTCATTAGTAATTTTCACCAGTGCTGTCTCTGTGCTATGAGAGCTCTAAATCCTGACTGAAAATCCTCAAATAAACTATGCTCTGTAGAAAGTCACACAGCTGTTTAGCAACTGCTTTCTCCAGAACCTTAGAGAGAAATGGAAGGTTAGATATAGGTACTAAGTTGGCTAAAACATCCGGATCAAGTTTGGGCTTTTTTCAGAAGAGGTTAATTACAGCTACTTTAAAGTACTGGGTACATAGCCTGTTGATAAAGATAGATTGATCTATCTAGTATAGAGGGCTGACTAAGGGTAGAACATCTTTAAGCAGCCTAGTCGGGATGGGGTCTAAGAGGCAGGTTGATGGTTTAGATGAAGAAATTATTGAAGTTAGTTGGTAAGATTGAGGAAGCAAAACAGTCTAAACATGTATCTGGTTCTACAGCTGTTTCTAAGGTTCCTGAGTTAAGAGATAATCGGTGCCAATTGAGGGCAGGTCTTGGTGAATTTTGTCTCTAATAGCTAGAATTTATCATTAAAGAAGCTCATGAAATGTACTACTGAGAGCTATGGGAATACTTGGCTCAATAGAGCTGTGACTCTCTGTCAGCCTGGCTAAGTGCTGAAAAGAAACTTTGGTTGTTCCTATTTCCTCTATTAATGACGAGTAGTAGGCTGCTCTGGCATTACGGAGGGCCTTCCTATAAGTTTTAAGACTATCTTGCCAAATTAAACGAGAATTTTCCACTTTGGTAGAACGCCAATTCCTCTCAGGTTCTGTGATATTGCTTAATTTGCGAGTTCAGTATTATACATGGAGCTAACCGTCTTTGT
>NW_024043980.1:0-14589 GCF_014851395.1 Micropterus salmoides
TTTTAAAATTAATTGTTTTCAAAATACAATAGAAATCTTTGTTTTTATTAAGTCTACAACCTGTCGGCACGGTGATACAGTGGTTAGCAGTGTCGCCTCACTGCAAGAAGGTCGTGGGTTCAAACCCCATTTGCCCCGCTTTTCTGGAGTTTGCATGTTTTCCCCGTGTCTGCGTGGGTTCTCTCGGGTGCTCCGGCTTCCTCCCACCATCCAAAGACATGCAGGCTAGGTTAATTGGTGACCCTAAATTGTCCTTAGGTGTGAGTGGGTGTTCGTCTGTGTGGCCCTGCGATGGCAGGGTGCACCCCGCCTTGCGCCCGATGTCAGTTGGGATTGGCTCCAGCCCCCCCGCGACCCTGTATACAGGATAAGCGGTTGATGATGGATGGATGGATGGAAGTCAACCTGACCCAGGGTTCAATTAATGACTTTACTGTTCTGAGCAGAGACGCTGTTAACACCATCATCTTGTTGGTGTTTGTAGAGATGAAGCAATGTCAGATTCCTGTGACACTGCAACAACTGTTGGATGTGTTAATGTTGAAGAGAATAAATAATAAATTGGAGACCTGAGTTTACCACTGTGTGCTACTTGTTATTTCCAGTCAATTCTAAAGTTGACTGCATCAGTCACAGTGATGGAACATAAACCATCAGAGGACATTATAGAACTTTCCTTCTTGTATCATAAGACACAGAGGAAGGTCATACTGCTGAGCTCCCACATGGATTTTAATTGCAGCTGTCATCATTTGCAAAATTTTTCAACACATCTGTATTTTAGATGCTTGCTAATGTTAGCACTGATTCTAACTATATGTTACTTTTTGTTCATGTTATTTCAAGTCACCGGTGGTACCCAGTGGCACTCTGTGGCAAATGCTAAGAAATTGTAATTTTTCTTAATTATGTATAACAATACTCCATGTTCTACTGCTATCTATGCATATAATTGCCTCCTCAGCCCTGCACACAGCCTCTTCACCCGTCACTGTTTTCTCTGGTTGCATCGTCCTTCTCCTCCTGCTCCTCCTCCTCATCCTTCTCTCCCTCATCATCAACATGACCGGGGTCATCACCCTGCCCCTCTCCTTCACCTCCACTGACCTCAACAACTAATATACATACAGACACCTGAGCTCAGTATTTCCATGGGAGATACCTAAATTGCAGTTAAAACTTGTGTTAAATACTTAGGCTGTGACCTAGATAGTTCCTCTAGTGGCGTGGATATGGGTCAAAGTTTTATCACACAAGTGAAACAAAGAATTAAATTTCTGGCCCGTAAGGCTCATTTTCTAAATAAAGAAATTTTGAAATCGTTGGCAATAGTTTTAACTCAGCCTCACTCTGACTGTACTACATGGTACATTAGCACCCCCAGGAGGATAAAAACTAAACTTAACTTGATCTTAAACCTCAACAAGACTCATGTCGGCTCTTCTGAACTCAAGGACTTAAAATGGTTGACTGTTGAAAACAGGGTGAGGCAGCTGAAACTGAGATTAACACGAAAGATTTTGCATAGGAACAAGCAAGGTATTTTAAAGATTATTTTAAGCTTTTTAGGAGCTCTCATAGCTACTCAGGCTGTGCAACTGACAGTACCCTGTAGATTTAGGTGCTGTTCTGGCCAAAACACCTTTTTGTACACCTTTTAAAAAGTATTAAGGAGTATTTCTTAACATAATAATTTGAGGGGACCCCAGGTGTAAATGTCTTTGTGTTCAGGTATGTATTTGTTTTTATTTTTGTTTAATAGCTTACCTTGCCTATCTTTCTCAGACTGGCTCCACAATGGAAATAAGTTTTTAACTTTCTTGTGTTATCTTCGACTGTTCTGAAGAATGTATATTGTCACTGTGGATTACATTTTTCAGCCAGGTCTCAATATTTCTCTCAAAAAACTCAGATGCTCTGGAAATTCAAAAAAGCTGTTTGCGTCAATAAACTCTCTTCTCAAACCTCCCACATATGCACATTTTGACACCAGTACAGACCAGTGCAATAGGTTCATGGACTTTTTCACCAACAAGGTAGCTTCAATCCGATCCAACCTTTCTGCCACAGTTTCACCCTCCTCCAAAATTAGTCCCACAAACCCATTAAAGACATTTTCTCTCTTCTCAGGCATTTCTCAGACAGAGGTGGAGAGGATCATAAGGTGCATGAAATCCTCCACATGCTCACTGGACCCTCTCCCCACATCATTATTAAAATCCAATATTACAGCCATCAGTCCATTGATCACAGCAATCCTCAACCAGTCACTCAAATCCGGTCAGGTCCCTCCAGTTCTCAAAACTGCAGTTATCCGCCCCCATCTGAAAAAGCCGTCACTTGACCCCGACATCCTGGCTCATTACAGACCCATTTCAAACCTGCCGTTTTTGTCCAAAGTCCTGGAAAAAGTTGTTGCAGCCCAACTCCACAATCACCTTCACATCCATAACATATATGAAAAATTTCAGTCCGGTTTTCGAGCAGCACACAGCACGGAGACAGCCCTGGTCCGCGTCACAAATGACCTACTTATGACTGCAGACCAGGGCTTACCATCTCTCCTCCTCCTACTGGACCTGTCGGCCGCCTTTGACACTGTGGATCACAACATCCTGCTTCACCGTCTCCAGTTTATGGTAGGACTTTCTGGGACTACACTAGGCTGGTTCCAGTCTTATCTCACAGCCAGGACGGAGTATGTGGCTCTAGGACAGTCCCAATCATCACCCCACACAGTCAGCTGTGGAGTGCCACAAGGGTCCGTCCTTGGTCCAACCCTTTTTACCATCTACTTACTACCCCTCGGTCACATCATCCATAAACACAAAGTTTCATTCCATTGTTACGCAGATGATACACAACTATACATAAAAATGGACTCTACACTCCCCTCAGCTCTGCCATCTGCACTTCAGGTTTGCCTGGAGGAGATAAGGGCATGGATGGCTGACAACTTTCTTCAACTAAATAGCAGCAAAACCGAAGCCATCCTGATCGGTACTCCACATCAAACCCAGTCCTCCTCCCTCAGCAGTATATCCATTTTTGGTCATCACATTCCCCTGTCTACTTCTGTTACAAACCTTGGAGTCAGACTTGACTCAAATCTCACATTCGACACTCACATCCGTCACCTCTGTAAGGTCTCCTTCCTCCACCTCAAAAACATCGCCAAACTCCGCCCCTCCCTCTCACAACTAGATGCTGAGAAGTTGATCCATGCCTTTATCTCCTCCAGGCTGGACTACTGTAATGCCCTCCTCGTCGGGATCCCTGGCAGGAGACTGCAAAAGCTTCAGCATATTCAGAACTGCGCTGCCCGGGTCCTGACGAGGAGGCGCAATATGACCATATCACTCCAGTCCTGAAATCCCTCCACTGGCTGCCCATTCAATACAGAATTCAATATAAAATCTGTCTCCTTACCCACCAGTGCATACATGGAACTGCCCCTGCCTACCTCAGTGAACTCCTCACCCCACTCACCACCTTAAGAAACCTCCGCTCCTCCACCTCTACCCACTGCCTGCACCAACCAAGGACTAAACTCTCCACCATGGGAGACAGGCCTTCCAGGCAGTCGCCCCACGGCTCTGGAATGCCCTCCCAGAGCCCCTAAGGGCCCCACAAACTCTGGAGGTTTTTAAGAAGGGCCTAAAGACTTTATTTCAAAAGGCCTTTTAACAGTCATGGTTTTAAATTTTTTGTTACGGTGTTTTATTGCGATTGTTATTTTCTGGAACTGTTTTTAACCCCTTGTTGTTGTAGCACATCAGATTAGATTTCCCTGAAATGTAAAGTGCATTATAAATAAAATTTATTATTATTATTATTATTTTATTATGCATTTATTCATGTTACTGTTCAATAATAAAATCAAAAATCAAATGCAGACATACAGAGATTCCTTGCTTTTCAAAGGATGTCGTCTTTGTGTGATAACACATTGCAAACAGTTGTTTACAATATATAATAATAATAATAATCTTTATTTGTAACTTGTTTTTGAAATGTGCTCTACAAAGTGCTTTAACAAGTGTAAAGACAATAATACCAAAAAAACAATACAGAAACAATACAAGATAAAAGCAAGAAAACATTTTAAAGACTAAAATACACATTTAAGATAAATATAAAATAAGTAAAATAGAATAAATAAAAGGGATAAAATAAAGTCAAATAAGATCGAGGCAGCTGAGTTCTGGACAGTCTGGAGTCGATCAATAGATTTTTGGGTTAAACAGGTGAAAAGGCTGTTGCAATAATCCAGGCGTGATGAGATGAAGGTGTGTAAAATGGTCTCGGTGTCCTTAAAAGTTAACATAGATCGAATTTTTGCTATATTTCTAAGTTGATAAAAACATGATTGAACAAGCTTTGTGGTGTGCTGCTCGAAATTTAAATTACTATCAAACCAAACACCAAGGTTCTTTGCCACACGCTTAATGTGATTTACTAGGGAACCAGCAGATGGCAGTATCTGCTGGGACCCAATGACCAGGATTTCTTTTTTGTCTGAGTTCAGTTGGAGGAAATTATTTGACATCCATTTTTTGACTTCACAAAGGCAGTTGTTAAGTGAACTCAGCATTCCAGGGTCTGTGGATCTGACGGGCAAGTATATTTGTGTGTCATCAGCATAAATATGAAAAGAAATGCCATGTTTATGGATAATATGTCAGGGGAAGCAGATACAAGGAAAACAAAATGGGTCCTAAGACCGACCCCTGAGGCACACCATATTTAACTGGACAGAACGAGGAGACACGCAAAACTTCCTATTTGACAGGTAGGATGAAAACCATTCTAGGGCAGTACCAGAGATCCCCACCCAGTGTCTCAGTCTGTCTAACATGATGTTGTGATCAATGGTGTCAAAAGCAGCGCTAAGGTCCAGGAGTACTAGGACTGAGCACATGCCTTCATCAGCAGACATTATAAGGTCATTGGTGACTTTAAGCAGGGCAGTCTCAGTGCTGTGGTACTTCCTAAAACCATGTTATTTTCCAGTACAGTGAGCAGCTGTTTGGACACAATTCTTTCTAGAATCTTTGCAATAAAAGGCAGTTTTCACACTGCTTTAAAAAGTTAAGAAGACGGTTAAAATCTGATTTTGTCAGCTCAGACTGCCGAAGAGCTGTGTCATTTGTTCCGACATGGACCATCACTCTTGTGATGGAGGACGGGAGCGACGGCATCAGGTCCTGGAGTTTTTTTAAAATGTCAGCCGTGGTGGCACCGGGGAAGCAGTGAGTTGTAGCGTTAAAAAAAACGGATGTTTCTGGTTATGGAGTCACCAATTATTAGTGTGGTTGGGGAGAAAAGAGGACGAGGAGATGCCGGTTGTGGGGTTCCAGAGCAGGACTGAGCAGAATCTGCTTCAACACTGCGTGCGGACTGAGGATGGAGTGTGTGAGCTGCCGAGTGTTGTGTTGGAGCAGCAGTAACAGACCTGAGAGAAGGGCTACCTGCCGGTGCAGGGTAGAGACGGCCTCCGGAGCGTCTGAGCACAGCCTCCTTCAGGATCCTACGTTGGGAAGCGGAGGTTTTTGACCGGGATGACGGCCCAGCTGATCACGGTTTGCCGCCAGTGCAGGAGATGTAGGCGGTGGAGGAGATGCAACAGTGTCGTCAGGCACTGTCCGCCGAAAGAGATCCGTATCAGGGAGACTCGAAGCCGCAGGTGCATCTGCTGGTTGGACCGGAGTGTCGTCAGACAGGGCTGCATAGCGGTTGGAGAGGCCGATGTGCGGAGGAGAGGCAGCCCCGTCCGAGCCTCTCTTGCAGCCACGGACCACCACTTCAGCCCAATTTGACTGATCGGAATTGAGCAGGAGGAAAGCCTGGGAAGGATTGAGGGATCCCATAGCACGGTGTCCACTAAGAGAAACAATCTGTTTGGCTTGTACTGAAGCCACATCCATAAAGCCAGTCAGCAGGGAACCTTTGAGTTCCTCTGAAAGTCGTCGGATGTCTTCCATAAGGTCAGCAATCTTTTTGTTTGATTTCTTAAGGAGTGTGCAGTCCTCATGAGGCAGAGTTATCTCGGCTAGCATAGTCACCGGAGCTTTGTTGTGTACGGTCATCTAGCTTAAAATCTATGTCGGATGACCTGAATCCTTAACCCATGTAAAACGTAAGTTTTTAACTTAAGTTAAATAAAAAGGATATAAAAAAGTAACGAAAAAGTGTGGATTAAAACTGGATAAGAGTCCGGTTTACGACGGAGCTTCCGACAGGTAGCTACAGACGCCAACGCATGCGCAGAATACAGATTACGTAAGCGATCTTGTGCACTGCCAAACAAAACTTAGAATCAATAAATAGCTACTAATGTTGACCACAAAAGCTGTAGAATTAAGATCTGTGTAGGATGAAGATGCTTATGTATTTAGACAACACAGTATTTACCTTTTGATGTGCTCCTCTCCATTGTTCTGGCTCGCAGCAGGTGTCTCAGCCATCTTAAGATTGTCCTTTTCCTACAAAAGCACATGTGAGACATATTACGTATAGAAAAAACAAGTACTCAAGTTACATATTCATTTAAAATGAACATAAAAGTACCGCATACAAATTACCTTTCTCCACACAAGCTAGCATGGATCTCTACAAACTGTGGTGTAAATTTCAAGAAACAGATGGGACATGGAACTTTCTATTGGAGACAGAACATTTGGACTATTAGCAACAGTCTCATACAGAACAGTTAGCATTTCACATTGCAACACAATAACATTTAACTCTGTACCTCTTCAAAAGATGTCTTGGTGTCATGGTGTACAGGGGGGGGCTGTCATTGAAACTATCTGGATGTCGTTGTGAAAATATTCTGTTGTAACTCATTGAACAGCAGTAGTTGCTGTACAATGCAACATCACATGTATTACATAGCTTACCTCAATATCCTCTCCTGCTGACTGAGACTCCATGCACTCCTGAACATGAAGGGCCAAAATGTGCAAAAGAAAACTGACTTTGCAAGTTTGACATTGTGCTTTTGGCATACTTCGGAATTCAATGGCATCTGGAGGTAGTGGAGTTAGGTCAAACTCATGCTGCAAAGGCACAATATACAGGGTGTTCTTCCCTGCCCCTGTGACACTGCGAAGAAGGGTTCCGGTGTATCCATCAGAGTCAGGAGGAATCATTATCAGTCTCCTTTTACCCTGACCACCTGTAAATGCAACAATGTTTGGATTATTTCAACTAGATATGTTTGGCCAAGTTATTTGAATGACAATGGATATTATATCTACTTTTCTCCACCCGTAGCCTTGTAGAGTAGCCATCCACCTGTCACTCCCTGCATCTACTCATTTTGCAGTAGTCTAAAGAACTAAGAGAACATAACTAAGTGATGTCTCAATGCTTGAAGAATATCCTACCACTAGGATAAAAGGGTCATCTTTTAAATATAAGAAGTTTTGAGCAAAGTTTGATCTGTAATACCTCCTCGTGGCTCATTTCCCTGGACATGGTGAGATGTCTTTTTCCAAGCCCTGCTTGAGCAAGTTCAGACTCTTCAGATGGGGTTGGGGTTGTCTCTGAATTAAACAGGTAAACATAGAAACCAGGTTTTTGTATATGGTGTGCCATAGGTCTTTGGACTCTGTATCTTTCGCTTTCCTAGGTAACTTTTTCTTAAGAAAAATCCAGGGAAAGATCTGCATGATTTAAAAATGAATATTTTTTTAAAATATGGTCATAAATGTACATATAAAATATGAACTAGTTAAATGACTTTAAAATGAACTTGAACAATAAAATTCCACCTAAAACCTGGCCATCTCTTGGTCTACAGATGACGATCCCTGTTCCTGCATTCTTCCTTGCTCTTGCTGTCCCTGAGAGATGTTTGTGTGAGCACGTTTATAAGGCTCAGCGGCTGCAGCCACTGTCGAGTTATGGTCGACATTCTGACTGAGGTTAACAAAGAAAATCCACGTTAAAGGCATAAAAAAACTTGAGCTAGTTACTGAAATGAGTGTGAAATTCACAACACTAACGTTAGCTAGCTTTAGTAGGATGAAGCTAAGTTAACTTAGTTCATGCTAATCCAAGCGATGCTTCATTTCCAGCTTTGTCCAGTTGTCCAACTCAAACGCATTTTCCCTTTATGTGTGTCCCTACGATAAAATAATGAGCCACTGTGGTGATAATGTCACCAAAGAATCTATTCAAAACGTACCATATATTTCACGTCTTACCTGTGCACTGGCGCCAGCGGGTTGCCTTGGCGCTGCGGACGCCATGGCGAGTGAATACAGCATGGTCGCATGTGTAAGTGGGAGAAGTCCATTCTTAAAGTGTAGCTGCTGAACTGCACAAGCTGGCACAATTTATTACTCGTATAGTGTAATTGGTCCCACGTATTGTCCAAAACAGCTTTTTAAAGGGAACTTAGTTTAGTTTACTGCCAATCACTTCTCGCAGTGCCTACGTTTCTTGAAGGCAACATGACTGAGGAGAGTCTTCTTCTTCGTTAGACTGTCACTCATGATTCCACGCAAAATCGGGAGTCTTCCACTGAAAACAACTGATCTGAAACTGAAAAATAGATTAGAAAGTGAAAATAAAAGACTTGAAGCTGTAAAAAAAAGATTTGATGCTGAAAAAAAAAATAAGCTTAGACTCTGAAAACATAAAACATGGAACTGAAAAAACTAAGTCCTAAAATATCAAAATATGGAAAAGTGAAATATAAAAACAAATAATTTCTTCAAAATACTTTTTTTCAAAACTGAAAAAAAATTGGCAAACTTAAATAAATTCCTGTACATTAAAAGGTACAGCAGCATGTATCACATCTTGACCAAAACACCTTCAAATAAAAATAAAATAAGTAAAATGATGACATATGATCAGTATTACTGAAAAGTACACTATACACATCCCATCATTAATGTTATCCATGGGGGTCCCTCATACATATAATTCCCCCTCCATGGCTGCAGTGAATTCAGCTAAACTTTAAATTAATTAATTAATTAATGCAAAAATGACAGCTGTGGTGATGTCTTTACAGACTATACGGGCAGGAATAATGATTACAGTGACCAATAACTTACTGTAAACATGGACATGTGAGCATTAAGGTAAACTATAAAAATGTGAACCTTTAGCACACAGACAGCAACATATTAGTTGCATTTATTACTCTGATAAAAACCTCACTGGACATTTTAACAGTGCAAAAGCAGAATTGAGGGCTCATACACACACATGCATAGGCCTGCCTTGTTGAAATCTCTTGCATCAAATTCCAGCAACAGGGTTACTGAGATTGTATATTACAGAAATTTTTTAACATTAAAAACTGCCTTCCAGCAAAAAGCAATACATTACTGTAACATTAATCACGTTTCTTTTGTAACGTTACTCCCAACACTGTTTAAGGCAGACGAAAGTCGCTGTCTCGATTATGAAGCTATTAAAAACCAAACTAACGTTAGCTAACAAATATTAATTAGCTAATGCACACCAGAGCTATCCACCAAGGAAAATTTCCAAACCCAGAGTGAGCTCAACTTTAGTTAATTTACACAATTGTGTTGTCTTGCTAACAATAATAAATTTACCAAGAAAGACTATTTTTGCTGGCAGTCTCTGGTCTGTCCTCTCCTGCTTGTCCTTGCCTGTCACGCCTCTTTAGCTGTTTTCACATTTAACTTCTGCAGGTAGCTGACCGGATATTCTTCTCCTCTGAGTTCTTTTCTTATGTCTGTGGTGTCCACCTTCGCCAAGTCCAAGTCGGTAAAGTAAAACAAAGGAAACCTTAGAAACAAAATGATTTCTGGCCAGAAATAGCTTCCCTCTCAACGACTGTAAACACGTTAATTTTCGTGAAGCGGACTTTCACGCTGTGCGATTGGGTCGTCGATTTGAAAACCTTGATTCTGATTGGTCAGGTTGCACTGCGCTAGGCGAGAGGACACACTTCGCCCCTGTGTACACGTGTTCACAAGTATAACTACATTATGATTTAAAGTATACTTATTTCTATATTTTATGTTGTTGTTGTGCTGCTTCCTTCTGGGCCAGGTTACCCTTATGAAAGAGGTCTCTGATCTCAACTAGCTATTTACCTGATGCTTTTGAAAAATATTTTTTAATGTTAAAAAAATGTTTTAAAAATCATACTTCTGGAAATCAGGCTGAAACATGTGGCAATTACATAAATATTTACAATATTTTGCAGTAGCCTACACAATGACGCTTGTTTGGCATAAATATATTTTTAACCCACTAAAAGTGTAATTGTTTAACAGTGTACTTCCACAAAGTACACCAAAATAGTATTTACTAAGAGTTAAATAAATATATTTTTAATAAATAGACTAAATGTTGTGAAAAATATTCTTCTATTTAAGCATATTTATTAAAAGTTTAATTAAGTATATATTTATTACCAATTTATTCAAAGTATACTTTTGAGAAGTATGTTAAAGCTCAGGAGAATATATCTTTAATATACTTGTAGTAAGCATGTTAGGAGTATAAATGTACTATCAGCATACTATGTGAATTCTGTTACATTTGACGTAGATGGGTTGAGCCTTACCTAATCATCAGTGCAGACAGTAGTGGTGCTGAGGGGTCTGCAGTACTTCTTAAAATCAGGCATAATAATAAAAACATTATTTAAAGTTATAATGAATTACTGGGATTTATATGAGTAGTGTGTTTGTATTTGTGATAGGAAAGAGGTTTGACTTAGTTTTTTAACTTTTTTCCAGTAGGTGGTCATAATGTCAGTCTCCCTTCTGCTGCCCTGCCCTGTTGAGGCTGTGAATGCACTTGTGTTTGGACACCTTTCTATCAGAACCAGCATTACGTTTTTCAACTTCACTCACCCAGGTGCAGTACTTTAATCACTCTGAATTCAAAGTATGATACTGTTTTTTGTACATTAAGTTCAAATCTTAAACTAAATAAATTATATACATATACAAATATTTCTAGGGCAAAACCACAAATGGTTGCTTGTACATTTCTGTAAAACATCAGATACTTATCCAATCTCAGAAAGAAATGAAATCAATATTCCACCAAAACACTAGCTATGCCTGTTTAAGACCATAAGAAGCTAATTCTGACAAATTCTGTAGTGATACTATTTTGAAACATTGATAATGCAATACTGTGTGTAAGATTTTATTTGGAAATAAAAAATAATAATAATTAAAACCCACTCTTACACAAAATTCAGTATGTAATTGCACTAATTGTAATTGTCTTGAATAGGAAGAAAATGTTGAATGCATCAAGTTACATCAGTATAAATAAAATACAAATAATTACTGTCTATTGTCAGAAATATAATTACATTTATTTGATGCAGGAATCTATTTAAGTATTGTAAGAAATGCCAAACTCACTTTGGAAAGTTAGTCTATTTTCATTTATTGAGCTTTATTTATTTTTAACTGTTCCACCAAAACAGCAGCTGCGGCACATTTAAGACAAAAAGAACTAATATTTTGGAAATGACCCAAAAATAACCTGATGTAGGATATTTCAGATTATTGCCTGTATTCTTTGTCTATCAGCTAACAGACTTTCTGACTGTCTACTGTCCTTACTACAGACACTGTGAGGAGAGACACACATATTAGGAAAGTAAAAGAAAAAGACGTCGTTGAAGTTTTAACCTTCCCCTTAATACAATGAGTTATCAGCGGTATATACCTTCATTTTCACATGCAAACAGTTTTGAAACATGAACCCAGTTTCTTTTCTCTTTAGCGCTTGAGAAAATACACCAACTTCTAAAGCACACACATAACATAAAGTGACGTGTTAACATTTTCTTTAGTTTGGATTAACTGTTTGTGTTGGACACCTCATGCAAAAAGCAGTAATGTTTGCAATGGGCATTTACCCTGTGAATAATCAAATTACACCTTTGTGTGCGCAGTAGTGGAGCGATATGTACAAATAACTTACACTTATTATTTATAGGGGTGTGACAATAAATTGATACAATATATCGTACATTTTTCCATCATATTGTATCGATATTCCAGCCAATCATATCGATACATAATTAATATTAATAAAATAGCGCTTCCAGAGTTAGCTCAATGCTATATAATGGGAATCTCCATTACTCTATTATTATGCTAATAATAGGGCAGCACAACACTGTCACTGAACACTTATCAATATCATGTGATGTACAGATTAGACTCAGGTGGTACCGTTAGACTTCCTATATAAGAAATGGACGTAGTCGTGGTGACGTCATCGTTGGTTTGTGGACTGCCGTTTTGAAGCCTTGAGTTTGGCTGATAGACCCCCGCCATGTCGAGTTTTTGCAACCATTTGGGATGTATACTTTGCATATTTTGAGTGTTGTAGAATAGCGTGGTAAGAATGCCACAGCTAAAGTGGTGCAAGCTAACTTTGCTCATAGAACCTGCTGTACATGTGTTTTTCAGTTACGTTCAACACTTTGTCTTAATTTGAGGTTCCCTTATCGTCTTAATTATTTGGTAAGGCCCCTGTCATGTTAAAAGCTATTGGGGTAAGTTGTGATAAAGCCGGGCTAGGCAATTTATTTCAGAAGTGTTTTTGTAAAATTCGTTGAAATTCTCTTTACATCCCGACAGCACTCAAGAAATCAAATGCTCTGCCTGAAAATCTGGTATCTGTTGCCTGTCGCAGGACTGTAATAAGAACTGCCAATTATTTCATTCCCTACCTGCGTGCACTCTGCCCATGCACTCACTGCGCATGAAAATGTGTTTTGGCCTGAGGCCTGAAGGGAGGGGGGTTGGATTCTTCCAAAATCTAGAGGTCTCTGTCTATTTTCTCCAACATTGCCTACCCCAGCTTTAAGTGTGGTTGTGTAATGTCTCTCGCTGTGCTATTGAAGATTTTACTGATTTGTCAGTATTGTGCTTTGTGCAGTTTCTCACCAGCCACACTATTTGGTGACCTGTTGGTCTTTGTGAATGCAGTCAGGAATGTAAACAGATAGGCCTACATGTGTATAATAAAGACGCAAGGGAAGGAAAGGAAGCACACATAATCTGATAACACGCCTATAGTCAACCCTGTGGTCTATAACACAAAAAAATGTTTGTCATGTCTGGAGGCGGGTCAGGGCAGGAGTCAGTAGAAGAGAGTATCTAACGAACTGTCACAGCCAGTCAAGTTTACAATAAAATACTGCATTACTAAGGACAGTAGAATGTCTCTCTATCCTTTGTTTGCATGCATACATACACACTCTGTAGGTGTAGCTGAAAAGGACTCACAGGATTAACTGAACAGAGGAGAGACTAAACATTGTCCAAGAGCGATTTCAAGTAAGGGGCTGTGTCTGTGCAGAGATACTGTAAGTATGTCTGTAAGTGTCTCGGTGTAACCTGAACTTCTTTGTTCAGATTTTCTGTGGGTACAATGGATCGCCACCTCCTGTATTTTACTGTTTTTGTGCTTAGCCGTTTCATTTTGTATCTGTACCACGCTGCTTGAGGCTTTTTTTTTTTTAAAGTTTATTGCTGCACATAATTAAATTATTTTCAAACCAACATTAGGTGCTTTGAGTGTAAAAGGCATCACTTGTGCATGCTGCTGGAGGCGTGCCATGGGAGGAGTTAGTCGAAGAGAGTAGCTGACAACATATATGTAACCTCGCATCACAGATCATCACACTGGCAGCTCCAGTTCGAAGACTCGCACACAGCTCAGCTAATCTACACTTCTTCACCAGGTGAGGACAAACGGGCTGACAGAGGGACACAAAAACATAAATATATATTTATATATACTTATAGATTTACTGAACTCCAGTCTGTGTAAAAAAACATTCCTGTGCAGAAACGTTGTCCACATGGTGGTAAATCTCCTTTTACTAAATACTAACTTGTCATTAATCATAACCATTCATGCAGAACAACAAGTTCAACATTTTGAAAGACTGTTATAGCACATCATTTTTTTGTAATGTTCCATTCAGGCTGTGATTGGTTAGTTCCCAAAAAGTGACACTGATGAGCAAGAAAAGGAACCCAACATGCTCCCTATTCTGTTTCTGCCGACAGAGAAAAGGAGGCAGGCAAGAACGGGAACTGGTGAGCATCACAAAATGCCCCTGAGTAATGAGCAGTTTATTAGGGCCATATGAACCACCCAGACAAACCAGATATAGATAGGGCAGGTAAGAGTAGCAGTTTGAGAGAGATGCTGGTGCGCAAGAAAGAGTCACGGTATACCAAAGAATCAGCCCACACAAATCCTAAAAGAAATACTAGGACTATGATAACAATTTAGTTTTCACGTGACGTGTGTGTGTGTGTGTGGTGTGTGTGGTCTTTGAGAGTCAGAATTCTAGCTGATAGACAGGTGTTCAAATACTTATTTGCAGCTGTATCATACAAATAATAGTTAAAAAATCATACATTGTGATATCTGGATTTTTTTTTTTAGATTATGTCTCTCACAGTGGACATGCACCTACGATGACAATTTCAGACCCCTCCATGATTTCTAAGTGGGAGGACTTAAGTGGGAGGACTTGCAAATAGCAGGCTGTTCAAATACTTATTTTCCTCACTATATATATATGTATATGTG